>NC_077229.1:25617870-25718929 GCF_027887165.1 Monodelphis domestica
CTAACCTTTCCTAGTTCAAGTACCCAGGAGTAAATTCAAGCTGTCTGTGAGTCCCTTTTTACTGTAGGGACTTGAAGGAGAAAGTGCTTGCTTTGGGCAGAGGGACAGAGGGGTGGGGCAAGCAAAAGAATGCCCTAGGGCACTGGGAAGAGGGGAACAGAGCAGCTCCCCAGTGCTAGCTGTGCACACGTGCCATGGCTTCACCAATGAGGGCCTAGCCTCTGGTTCAGAAAACTTATTCCTAAATTACTAGACTACACTTTTAAACATTGTTAAAGTACCAACTTAAATGACATCTCCAAATCCCAAAAAGATTTTGTATAGTAAAGTCATTAGTTGTTTGTCTCACTCAGGCCAAAGGTAATTGATAGTCCTTTGTATTCTAACTGGGATGGGGCAATCTAGTCCTGCTAGGGATGCTGTCCCAGAGAGACCAGCTTTACTAAGTTCTACTGGGGTCCTAGACATATTCATTTTGGAGATATTAATGTTACCAACTCTCCCATTTTAACTTTCAAAGTTGTGTTATTCTCGCCTGCCTCCCCTATATGTAACAACAACTAATAATATTGCTAACTAGATGCTCCTCCTCTTCAGACGTTGTCTTCATCCAAGAAGAATCTTCTCAGTTGCTTGTAGAAACTTGCTCTTTCTGCTCTTGAGTTGTTTGTGGAAACTTTGGAGATGCTCTTGCTAAAAGGACAAACAAATTTCTCCTCCCCAGGTCCTGCAAGAGATACAGGATCTCCTGGAAATCTCACTTATCTAGCATGTTAACTAATCCTTATATATTCATCTACTTGGTTTGTTTGGGAAATGGAACTTTGGAACTTCCATTTTACAATTTGCCTTTCTTGTGCTGACCATAGGAATTTGTCACAAAGGAAAAGGCAGGCAGGGAAAAGATGTCCTTATGTCCCAAAAGTACACATGAGTGGCTTCTTGTACAAGCCAGAGCTGTGACTGGCTTATACCATAACTTTTACTCAGGGATCATCATCCTTACTTAAGTCAGGAAGGTCTTGTCCAAGTCAAGTCTTGGACTACCTTTCCAACTTTTCCTAAGGGCTTTCCTCTGGGTACCTCATTGTCGTCTCCCTTTTTGGTGAGAGATCAATCACCAAACAGCCATAGATGGTTTTCAAGCATCTTACAATATCCTTAGTTGAGCTCCCAAAAGCCTTTTTGCCTTAAATGACAATTCTTATTACAGTTCAGAGAAAATCACTCTCAGTAACATAATTCCACTCCTAAAATTTCACAACACAAACATTTTGTTTTATCTATTTCCTCACTCTTCTGGCTTCTCAAGTCCTAACAAAGTTTACAAATAAAATATCTATATCTACTCTTTAACTTTTACTCTACTACAGATCTAACTGCCTATTCTCTAAACTCCCACTCTACCAGGTATCATTTCTACATGCTATTAGTGATTCAGAAGAGCTTAGATTTTCAATCTTATTAACCATTGTATCACCCACATACATATCTTTTGCATATTTTCATGTCCAATTCACCTCAACATTAATTTGGTTCACAATACAAATCACAAGTCATTTGTGAGTAAACAGAATCACATTCTTTTTTTTTTTAAACCCTCACCTTCTAGTCTTGGAGTCAATACTGTGTATTGGCTCCAAGGCAGAAGAGTGGTAAGGGCTAGGCAATGGGGGTCAAGTGACTTGCCCAGGATCACACAGCTGGGAAGTGTCTGAGGTCAAATTTGAACCTAGGACCTCCTGCGTCTAGGCCTTACTCTCAATCCACTGAGCCACCCAGCTGCCCCCCAGAATCACATTCTAACAAATTGCATCTAAACACATGTCCACATCTAAACATATGTTTACATTTTAGCAGAATCATTCTTGTACAAAGTACATATTTTGGTAACAAACAACATATCACAATTTAGTCACAAATTCAGAAATTCTTTTTAACAGCATTCTAAACTCTTAGTACAGGTTCCATTTCAAATTCACAAATTTAAAGCTTCCCATTCCCAGTAGTTCTTATATTCACTTGTTGCTCACTTCAACAGCACATACCCCAAATAACATTTCCACATTTTCATTTGTAAACCCCACAATTTAGATTATACAGAATCTTCTTAATATTACATATTATACTAAAATAGTCAGCAAATAGTAAGCCAATCAGGCAAGTAATCCAGGACATTTCAATCCCCAACTTCAGTTTATTCAATTAGTAAACATTTTAGGCATGTTCAAACATTCAAATCTCTAACCATTGTTCATTTTAAATTTCACTGGGAACATACAGTATTCTCACTACAAAAACAGAATAGAACCCTTCTGGAATCTTAACACAATTGTTAACACTGAATCAACTTTACATTGACTTTATTTAGTTTCACAAGTACATTCCAGAATCACTCGTGATTTTCTAAAACCACATACATCAACCTTAAAAATTATCCCTAAGTCAAAACCCACTTTCAATGTTACCAAGGGCTCCAGATGGGAGTCATCAAAGAACAGACTGACTCTTTCGGTCCCCAGTTTTTATGAGAGAGAGAATCCTCTGCTCTTTCTATTGTTTGGGACAATCTTTTTTCCAAGTAACCTACTCCACAGGTAGAGCACATAGGAGGGGCACATGTGACCTCTGGAGGCCTTCCAAACTGATTGCTCCATTCTTTCTTTCATACAAACCCTTTAGAGATTTGTTGTCTAAATGCCTCCCTTAGTCAGTTTACAAATTCAGTGAGAGTCTCATCTTTTCTCTGCTTGATCTCATAGATTTAATTGAGATTCTGACTCTGGGGCATTGCTAGATCCCTCCTGTTTGTATGGTGGGTGGATTCATTGCTATTCCAGAGAGGAAATCCCTATTCACCTCTGTGTCCACTTTGCACTATGGGATTTTCATTATCATATATTATCGTTATTTTCATAGTGCCTCGTCTGATCTGGCTCTGCTCTCCTCCTGGGTCTAGGGCACTTTCCATCTCTCTTAAAATTTTTCATTTCAGAGCCACCAAGGAGAATATTATCACAGCCAATTCCCCATCCTAGTGGAGCTTCCCTCAGTGGGCAGTGCTTCACCATTCCACCTAGAAGTAAGTTTCTCTGATCTCCTACCAGCTGTTCAGACTACTGAGAGACAGGATCATGATCTCCTCAAGAGGGAAAGATGCTTCTGCTTCTAGCTAAAGCACTGGAGGAACTGATGGAGGTTGAGGAACAGTAAGAGGAAGTGAGCCTATAAGAGGGGGTGGTGGTACTGGTACAGGAGAAACAGGAGCAGGAGGAGATGGCACCTGGGGAACTGGAGGAGGAACCAAAGAAGGAGAAGGGAGGACCTCAATTGGGTCTTGGGTCCTCTTCTCCTCTCACCCCAATTCTGAATCCTTCTCCTTCTCTCCCTTTTCTGCCTCTGCCACTGCTGCCCTTCTCCCTTCCTCCACTTTGGATACCCACAAGGCTGCACAAGCTAGCTCCTTATCATTCTTCATCTTTCTCCTACCAATGGTCAAATATAATTTTCACAGATCAAGCTGTCTGAATTTCCAAAGCAGGACCACAGGATATTATTCTCTCTGTCAACTTCTGTTCCTGCCCAGACTAAATAATGTTTAATAAGAATTCTTCTATCATAAACAGCAAAATGGGAAGACCTATTCCAAGCTTGTAATTTTAATCACAATGGGCTGCCCCAAGGGATACAGGCTGATTCTCTCCTACTCTGCTCAGCCTCATATTTTATGGCCTGTTGCTGCCTCTCATTCTCTATTGAAGATTGTTTCTGTCTCATGGTCTTTTGTCTAGGGTTTTAATCTCTGATCTTCAATTATCAGTAAAATCTAGAATGTCTATCCAATCCCCAAATACCTCGGGTGTCTCCATCCTAGTGGTAGTGGCTCAATCCAGACTCCCCAGCCCAGATATCTTGCACGCTAACTTTTTCCCTGATTCACTCACTCTTTTGCCAGAGATGTATTGTGAATCAGACCCTGGGTTACTTGCTCAGACTCACCAGTCCAGCAGGCTACCTGTATCTTGCCTGAGATATTTTGCAAATTAGAATACTAGTCACTATGAAAGGAAATTCTTGGTTCTCTTTGCCTAGTCTGAATTTACACTTGTAAAAAAGGCAATCTTTGCCTAGTTGGAGTTAATACTTTGGTTAGCAATAACTTAAAGTACCCCTGCTTTGGCTGGATGGAGGAGCTGGAAAACCACTTGGAGAGTTCACACCTCAGTCAGGCAGGAGTCTGTGGATTCTTTTGATGGGTATTCACCTCTCCAGAGGGTGAGATTTAGAGGCCTTAGCTGTGAACCTTTTGATGAAAAATTGACCTTCAGAGGCCTTTGATAAGAATTGACACCTTTAGAGAATGAGAGGTGTGAATTCTACAGACACTGACCCTGAGCAGTGCTAGACAATTTGGAAGATGTGATTGGCCCCTGTGAAGAGGGGAGGAGACAAGAAGCCACTATAAAAGGCCCTGGATTTCTGAGGTAAAAAGGAAGTCAGCTTCAAGAAGGAAGTCAGCTTAAGGAAGAAGGAGTCGTCCATTTAGGAGTCAACTTCAGCTCTGGTCATCTTGATCTGCCTCTTAGAGAGAACTTGGGTGAGTGGATAGCTGGCTTGCTTTCCCTTCCTGTCTTCTGGAGAGAGTTTAATTCCAGTTGAAAGTCAACAAGTCCAGACTGAGTCAAGCACCAGAGCAATATTTAGTTAGATAGGCTAAATACTTTCTCTACCTTTGTACTTCTCTACTTTCACTCTTTCCACCTCTTTTTGTAAATAAAAGCTATTAAAGTCATTTTCGATTTTGAGCATATATTTCAATCAAACCATTTAAATTTAACCCTTACATCACTCAAACCTTAAGCTTGGCATGGGCATTGTACCCCCAGAAACCCTGGCAAACTATTATCAGGAAAATTCCTCTGCTCCCTTAGGCCCTCATGACTCCCAACACAAAACACCTGACCTTGGAGATTACCCCCCCCCCCTTTTATTGCCCCATTGAATTGAGATGGACAAAGAGACACCTCATTCATTCATCCAAATCTCAAACTACCCCTATGCCCTTGGGCTACCCCACCCCAAACCCTTGCTCCAGAGTCACTGCTGTAGAAGAATATAAAAAACCCAGAATGGGGGCATTCTGGGAGCAACCCCCCAGGTTGTTCCACTCATGCTGTCTTGCTGGCCAAAAAATGTAACATTACTAATAAATCTCTTTACTTTTAAGCTAAGTTTCAGAGTCTTGCATTCCTGGGAAAGTTATCCTTCCTGAACCCCAGGGGTACACCTCTACACCCCACAACAGGCTCACCAGCCAAGACTTTCTTGTGAACTAGCCAGGGCACAACCCTACAAACTACAGCAATTAGCTGGCTTATTCCTATGGGTTCATCAACTCACATTCCCAATACAATTCTGTAACTAAGTGCTTCCTCTTGCTTAAAGCAACAGCTCCTGGCCCCTGGCTAGCTGCTTGTGGCCTTTCTTAGCTCTCCCAGTCTATAAACAAAGGAAACTGAATAAAATGATCTCAAGCTGCTCACCACAGTGATGGAGTCTGATGCTTGGCTTTTATTGAATAGAGTTTCTTCCATTCAGTCCTTTTGTTTCCTATTCTAGATACAAATCCTCATCTCTCTCCCTGCTTCTTTCCCCTAAGACACACACTCAGGTGGAACAAGTTAGTGTTTCCTGCTTTGCATCTGGCTTTCTCACTGCTCTCTCAATACTGAGGTTCTTTAGAAGCAGGAGAGGTCTAATCTGCCCATGCCAACAAATAATTTGTTCAGATAGGCAAACTGAGGCACCCTCTGTTGTTCTGGTTTCCCAGTCAGGGAACCATCTGTGTGAAGTGGAAGTTTAAGGGGACCTTGAAATATCAAGGTTTATCCCCTTTAGCCACTATTCAAGGAACTGGGAAGCCATTTCAAATGCAATGCTTTATAGAGGGAGAGAAAGAAAAAAGGTGGCCCCCCAAAAAAGCTCCAGTTTACAGAAAAACAGGAAAACCCTTATTTATTGGAAAATACAACCCTCAGGTTAAATGACATCATCCTGACACATTTCCCCCCCACTATGTTCCAGCCTTCCTGAAGCAGGTAACCTCCAAATTAACTTCTTTTAGCAAATGGTCCAGGGTTGAAGTAAGGTTCTAATCTACATACAAACCCAGGACAGTGTATGATACATCTAGGGTGCAGGGCTGATGGGGTGATTGCTACCTCTAACAAGCCACAATTGTGTTTTCCAGAGCTTCTGGTCCACCTGGTCTCTCAGGCAGGTACTCCTTTGAATGCAAATTGAACTGGCTGGGTGAGGGATAAGGGGTGAGGGAACTAAGAATACAAGTTAAAACAGCTCTAGATTGCTTCTGAAAGAAGCTGGGAAAGGGGGTTATTGAACAGGAAAAAGTCTATTAGCCTAGCTTCCGGTTCATAAAGCTTATTACTAAATCACTAACTATAGTTTTAAGCATTTAAAAAGTACCAACATAAAAGAAATACCCTGTCAACGTGGAATCTAGAACCCCCAAACTTGTAGCCTAGCAAGATCTGATGAACCCCAAGTTTTAGGACTAACTTGTAAATTGGAGACTCCAAAGCTTGTTCTTGTTCCTTGTTCCTGTGAGAATCCACCTTGAAGGGAATCTCAGGCTAGCAGTTTCAGACTGAATGATGGACCCTAAGGTAAATAACAGTTCTAGTTAGGTGGGACTAAGCATATGCTAAGTATCCTTTTGTCTTAGGTAGTCTTCACTATTGTACTGGAGACCCTTTCCCACATTAGCAGTCCCTTCCCTTAGACTCTAACCTCTAGCTCTGATTCTTTTCCCAAGCTTGATTGTATTTTGTCAGTATAGTTTGAACACTTCCCATTTTCTTTGTAGCTATAGTAATGTCAATCATCTTTCCCTGACCCTGGATCCCCCAAATGGTATATAGGTTCCCCAATTTCTTTTGTTCTTTGGTGTTGTCCATCTAGCTCAGTTGGCTCCCCCAGGGGTCAGTGTCCAGAGCATCCAGAGTTCCATCCTTGGACTCTGTGATTGTCAGCATGCAGTTCTGTGTGGAGACCGACTATTACACTGAACCCCTTTTCCTTGATTAAAGAGTGATTTTTCTGACTATTTAATAGCTCTTTTTTTCCCACGACAACGTCCCAAACCCCCAAATACTTTGCAGACACTGGTTGCTTCTGGTAGTAAGGACATAAGTAGTTTCTGTCTCACTCAGGCCAAAGGTAATTAAAGAGTCTTTTGTGGACTGAATGGAGTGGGGCAATCTTGTCCTGCAAGGGATGCTGGCTCAGAGAGACCAGCTTTACTAACTTCTACTGAGGTTGTAGGCATATTCATTTTGGAGATATCAATATTGCTAATATCTTTGTGAATAACACACTTAATTTCTCACTCCCCACATAAACCTTGTTTGTCCATAGCCATCTTTCCCATTTCAATGTGAATTTGGGAGCTGGAACTATTTTTAACTTTATGTAACCAGCCTTTTTGAATGCCAGATTTACCCAGAAAGGAGGTTCACAAGTGGGAGAGGCCAGGGGCCAGCTTCTAGGAGACGTTCTGTGTCCTCTTACCACACGGATAGCCTCTTTTAATTGACTGCGTAGCGGAAAAAAGACTGTCTTTAGAACTACCTGGGAAAAGTCTCTCATTCTTTTTGATAAGAATCCAGAAAGAGGTGAAGATCCTATTCACCCATATCATGAGGTCTGTGAACTCAGTGGCTGGGAGAAAGGGTTCTATTTCTCCTTCTCTCTACCTTTAACCCTGTGGCTCTGAGAAATGGGCTTTCTGTTTTGTTTTGGTGGTTTCATTTGTCCTTTTCAGTTCTAGGTGAATCCCAGCTGGACCAGAATCCAGACCCAGTGACCCCATAGAATGTGCTTCCACCTAGCCTAGCAAAGATGCCCTGAGAAGGCAGTAGAAGGCACCTGGAACTGAGCCCAAAGTGGGCTTGGTTTTGTGCTATAAAGGAATTGCGCTAAACTGTGAACTTAATCCCTTTTTCTTCACAGCTTAAGTGGCACTGGGTGGGGAGGATTATTCTCCTCCAGGGTTGGAAGTAGGGGAAGGAAGTGTTTGTTTATTCTTAGTATACCTTTGAAGTAAATGTTCCTTTGTAAAAGTTATTACTGCCATTAAGTGGTAAAATGGAACTGAGGTACAGGAACCCCCAAACTGAAAGGGACCCCAATGATTGGAGCTGAAGCCAATGGCAGAGGGACTTGGACTCCGCTTCAAATCCACCACAGGGTCTCCTAGAACTCTGGTAGGAGGGGGTGAAACGTAATAAACATCCCTAGCCATTTAGTCAACTCGTGGTTGTATCGCCTGGGCACAGCCTAGTGTTCGGCACACAGTAGGTGCGCATTGCCTCACTGGCTTTGTTTCCCTTTTTCTTTTTTGGAGGTGGTGGGTGGGGGCCGCTCTGGAGTTAAGGGTGATTCCTCCCCTAACTGGAGGCTCCTAGAACAGTTTAGACGTCCTCAAACTTGAGAAGCCCAGAGAAGCTGGGTAGTTTGGAAGCGAAGTATAGAAGCGATTGTAGCTTTAAGAGAAAGCACGTGAAGGGATTTAGAAGAAATAGGACCGCTCTATAGGGAGAGGAGAAGGGTGGGGCCTCCGTGCTCCTCCCACTTACGTCTCCAGGAGGCATCTCCAGCCAGAGGTCCTCCAAGGCCATAGAGATGAGGTCGCTCTAGGACCAGCTTCACTGTTCCCAGGGCAACCACCTCTCTTCCGCGTGGAGTCTCTGGCATCACTTCCTGCGCGCTGAACTCGTCTTCAGTAGGCGGCCACTTCCTGTAGCTAATAACTCCCAAGGACCCTGAAGAAGCCAAAGAAGCATTTCTAGGTGAGGCAGAAGCTTGGGGGCGTCAGCGGTGGCGCAGTTGTCAGCGAGATCCCTTCGAAGTCCCCCAGAGGTGAGGGCGGAGCATGGCCGGCCCGGGGTGGGGGACGTTACTGCCCAGAGTACAGCCTAGAGGAGGCGCCCAGGTCTAGAGCTGGACGAGACCCCAGAGGGGTCATCCTGGGGAATTCTAACTGTAGTCTCAGGACTCCAGATCAGCGTCCTTTCCTCGCGAAGAATGTCAGAGTTGGGAGGGAGCCTAGAACGTGGAAGGTCAAAGACTTCAAGGAACCTAGATCAGGGAGTATCAAAGGAGGGAGGGAGCCTAGAACGGAGGATGTCAACTGGGGAAAGAGTTTAGAACTTGGAATGTCAGAGCTGGGAGGGACATTAGGACATGGAATTGCAAGTTGAGATCTAGAGAAGGGAAAGTGATCTACTCAAGGGTTACCGACCAAACAAGTCAATAGAAGAAGCTAGAATCCCTGCCATTTGGCTTGTGACAGCTCTATAATCTGGCTGGAATTTCAGGATTTCGTATCCGAAAGTGACCTTAAAAGCATACACATGGATGTCAGAGCTGAAACGGGGGGCAGGAAGTTGTATAGTGGAAATAGGAATGGATTTTGAGCCATTGTTGTAGTTTTGGAACTTGAAAAAAAGCTTTGATTACTTTTAAATCACATAGGATGTTCTTGTTTTACAGAGATGGAAACTGAGGTTCAGACAGGTGGAAGTTCCCTATCTAGTTATATTTTTACTAAATGTGAGAAGCATGCGCCCACCATAGGTCCACTGTTGTATACATGAAAATTTGGGTAATAGCAAAATTTTCTAAACTGTTTAGTAGTGTTTAATTAGAGGTTTTCTTTGAATTGTATGTACCTAAATAACTGGAATGAGCAAGCCAAGTTAATGAAAACAATTGAAGATTTCTCAGAAATATTCTCTATTACCTTCTGCATCTTGCTTCTGCTGTTACTTGTTGTCCTTAAGCAAGCCAATTCCTCCCAGAAGCTTCAGTTTCCTTCTGTGCAAAATGAATAATGATCTTTTTTTAATCCTAAAGCTAGTGCTATGCTACTTTACCATCCCAAGATTTTTCCCTTCCCTTCTCCATGTCCTTCAATTGATCCTTGTTTTTCCTTGAGGTTTCACTCTTGTTTGTCTGCCAGCATTGGAAACTTCTCAAAACAATAAGTTTTAACTAGATTTCTTCCAATATTGAGTTCCTAAAGTGCAAAACACATATTTTATCATCTAAGTGGAAAGGGGAATTTGCAATTCTGCTGCCTGAAGACTATTTAAAAGAATGGGGAATGGAGGTATAAAGATTAAAATAAAAAATCATGGTTGTTTACTTCAAAGATTTTAATTGCTGTTTAAGGAGAGAGGGATCAGATTTCATTCTTCTTGGTCTTTGAGGGCAGAACTATTTCCAGTGACTAAGTGATGAGGGGGCAAATTTCAGCTTGAAAAAGAGCAGAACTTCCTACTATTTAGAACTATTTGACTTTAGAATTAATTGTTGTGGTAGGTCAGGTGTTCTTTATGAGGGCATTTCTTCAAGTGGCAGCCAGATAGACCTCTTGTAGGAGTTATGGATAGGATTCAGGCTTAAGGCTCATTACAAGATCCTATCCATTTAATTTCTTTCTCCCTTTCTCCACCAGAGTTTGCCACCATGTCTCTGTCCCATCTTTACCGAGAGGGTGAAGGAGCCATTGATGAGGAAGAAGATGAGATGGAGAACTTTGAGATCACTGATTGGGACCTCCAGAATGAATTCAACCCAAACCGGCAACGTCATTGGCAAACCAAGGAGGAGGCCACATACGGAGTATGGGCTGAGCGTGAACTTGAAGATGAGCGGCCCAGCTTTGGAGGCAAACGGTACTGGGATTTACTGTATAGGCCTGGCTGTTTCTGGGTGCAGTTATGAGAGGATTCAATATATCCAAGGCTACTTCTCTTCTGATTCTCCCTCCTCCTGTCAGATGCTAGAGCATTACTTCTGGGAGTTCAGTTTTCTTGTTCAGGAAAAATATATACTGTGCCATTTAAGGTCAGCTTTTCAGTTCTGGGTTTTATGTAGGTGCAGGTCATTACTCCCTAATGTATGGATTGTTGTTATTGGCCAGTGAATACCAATGATTAGAGCATGTTGCTATCGAGATAAAGACTTGGCATGTATTCTGTTCTGCAGCCAGAGGTTATGAATCTATGAGTAGGCATGTAGACCAATTAGACTAGGAAGCTGCTTTGAGATTCCATCTAGATATCATTATCTTACAGATCCTAATCAGCATTGTTACAATTAAAATATTTGAGAGACTGGTTTTGGATAAGATTATCAATTTATTGATTATACTAGCAAATAACCAATAGATTGAAGGGTCAGTGGTCCCCAAGGACCCCAAATGTCCCTTAAGCAAATCTAAAAATACATTTTTAGGAGTTTATTCATCCCCTTGAACATCTCAAGAAATCTCTAATTGGTTAATAGCTAATTAGATATTGGTCCATCAAACTCTTGAACTCCTTTTCACCCCATAGGTGATGGGGGTTATGTAGTCAGGAGGAGAGTCATTGTCTCCTTTACCTATTAATCAGAAAAGCAATCCTAACTAAAAAGAAGTGCAAAAGTCCAGAGACTAATTGGAGTCTGTGATCCAAGGCCCTGACACAGGAATTTTCTCTAATATATAGGAATTCTTTCTAATACAATACCCTAACCAGATTATTAAAAAATAAATTCTTACAGCATTCATTCAGTCATTCATTAAGTTTCTATTAAGGTCCAGCTATTTAAGGAATTTGTGCTAAAGATACCAAAAGAAGTTGGTGCGATGCAACACGTACACACAGATTAGGAAGTACACCATGATTTGAGGAAAGTGTGTGTGTGTGTGTGTGTTTGTGTGTGTGTGAGTGAGAGAGAGAGAGAGAGAGAGAGAGAGAGAGAGAGAGAAGCAGAGTGAATGCAAGAGCAAGCATGTGTGTGGTTAGTTACTAAAGACATAAGGTGAAGGTTTAGAGGAATCATTTTCCTGGTGTGAGTCAGTAATGACATCTTCATACATGAGAGGTGCCATATGCTTTGCTAAGGGTTATGGTGATGTAGACATTCATATTAATTGATTGATTCTCGTATCCCATCAAGTGACTTTTAGTTTAAATTTTTTGTGATTTTTCTGATGTTCTCTTGACTGCCCAAAGCAATTTTATTTTTTTCTGGAAGGAACTGAGATGAAATGACACTGGTTAGTGTTCCTGAAGGAGGCTATTTTCAAACCCCTGTCATGTTAATCACGGCATTCATTTCTTCACCTCTTGAGTTTTCCTGTTGCTAATTTCATGGATGTGCAGGTTTTCTAGCATTTTGTTTCATCAAGTGGTTTTATATATATAACATATTATTAGTATAGTCTTTTCTTCGTTTCCTTTGTAGATGGGTTTGTTCTATAAGATTCTTTTCATTCAGCTACTCTTGCTCTCATGGTCACCTAGTTAAGTAGTTTGTCTTGTTGAGTGGAACAGTAGCCAGTGGAATGGCTTGATAAAGTGTATTGCTAAAGAAGAGAGATGAACATAAATCCTTTGGACTTTTGATTCCTTTAGTTAATAATGATTATTCTCAAGGCCTACATTTCAATCTAGAGCAGAGATTTAGACTTTTTTGAACTAAATATGTTTGTGGTGTTTCAGATATCTATTTTAATAGACTATATCTGTCTCTGTCACATTTAATATTCTTTGGATTTAAATCAGTTACTTGCAGGGCAGCTAGGTGGCACAATGGATAGAGTGACAGGCCTGGAATTGGGAGTTCAACTGTGGTCTCAGACTCTTCCTAACTATGTGACCTTGGGCAAATCACTTAACCCCATGCCTAGCTCTTGCTGCTCTTTGGCCTTAGAATCTTGGCCAGAAGGTAAGGGTTTAAAAACAAATGACTCCCTTGGAAGCTACTTTGTAGCATTCTGGTGACACAGTTCTCCTGCAGCCTTTGCTCCTCTGACAGCAGTGGAACCTGTTCACTGCTGAGGATTTTCTAAGGGCTGTCTTTGTAATCCCTTCTTTTGGGCTATGTTCACAGCTCCCGAGACTTTTCGGCTCCTGTGAATTTCATTAGTGCTGGCCTGAAGAAAGCAGCTGATGAAGCAGACGAGGAGGATTCCGATGAGGAAGAGAAGCCCATTAAGCAGGAGGACTTTCCTAAAGATTTTGGCCCAAAGAAGTTAAAAACAGTAAGGTTTTCCTAGAGAGTTGGGAATGTGCTCACACCCTCAGAGTGCCCTATGCACAGCCAAGAGCCCCGCATGCTGGGCTTCCAAGTTACCCAGCTGCTGGTGATCAAGACTGAGGGAACACAGTGTTTGTATATGGGGGTGGCGGTTGGCTAGAGATACACCAGGTTTTATTCCTATGAGTTCTCTTTCTCTTTGTGGGGTTTTTAAGAGTACAATTACATTTCCCCTAATAATTCCACAGTATGTATTACAAGTACATTTTTGGTTCAACCACAACTTTTTCAACGTTAAGTTACTGCTACACTTTCTTCTTTTTTTTAAATTATGCTTTTGTTTCATCAGGGTGGCAATTTTAAGCCCAGCCAGAAAGGCTTTGTAGGTGGAGCCAAATCGTTCACAGACTTCGGCAGCTGGGAAAGGCACACCAAAGGAATTGGACAGAAGCTTTTGCAGAAGATGGGTTATGTTCCAGGGAAGGGCCTTGGGAAGAATGCACAAGGTATCAAATAAGTCATGTGGTATGAGTTGGGGATCCAATAAGTTTTTCTTTTTTACTGGGGGGAGGTGGGGAAGGGGCATTGAAACAGGTTTGAAAATTGAGATTCTAGAAGGAGAGCTAGAAGAATATATATTATGACAATGTTCATTTAGAATAATGAAAGGAGAGAAACTTATACATGTTTTGGAAATATTAAGTTGCAGATGTAAAAAAAAAAAGACATTTTCATTATTCCCAAGTATTGATTTATAAAAAATTACATTGTTACTGTGTACTAATGAGTAAAATGAAGTCTGTGAAAAATTCTCTGCCTTGTAATTACAATGAACTACAGAAAAAAATATTTTTTTTGGCCAGGTCCCAACTAGTGATTTCATCAGTTTAGGGATCTCCAAGAGGGAAATGCCCTCCACAGGTGCATATTCATATCTCTTCCTTGTTAAAAAATTGCTAAGAGCACTGAGAGGTTCACCAGCTTGCCCACAGTTCCACAGCCAGGCTGTTTCAGAGGCAGGATTAGAATCCAAAGCTTTTAGGCCCCAAGGATAGCCCTACATATATATTTCATATGAGGAATTGCAAGATGCATTATAAACATAAAAGTCCTATATCTGTGCCATATATGTGTGTACACACATATATGTATATATACATGTATACATATATTACATACTAATAAATAATTTAAAATATTTTAATAATAATTTATCTCCTCCAAATTATACACAAAAACAAAAAAATCACTTCTTTTTTTTTACAGTTTGAGTTCCAAATTAGCTTTTTCTTTCCTAGTATCCCAACTCCCCCACCTCACTTCCACCCTTTTCCACTCCCTTAGATGGTAAGCAATCTGCTATAGATTTTATTACTTATTTATTTTTAAAAAAACTCTTACCTTTCATCTTGGAATCATTTCTGTGTATTGGTTCCAAGGTAGAAGAATAGTAAGGGCTAGGCAGTGGGGATTAAGTAACTTTCCCAGAGTCACAACAGCTAAGAGGAAGTTTCTGAGGCCAGATTTGAACTTAGGACCTCCCATCTCTTGACCTGACTCTCAAGCCATTGGGCCAGCCAGCCATCCATCCAATCATGTAAAACATTTTTCCATATTAGACATTTTGTAGAAGTAATCTCAAAGAAACAAACAGAAAAAAGGGAAAAAGAAGAAGAAAGAAAGTGAAGTATAGTGTGTTTTGGTCTGCATTCAGCCTCCATCAGTTCTTTCTCTGACAATAGATATGTTCCATATATATCAATATATTTTTTAATTTACCCCATTACATATTCTGTCTGAATTAGTCAGTGAAGTTTTGGAATTTATATCAAAAGTTGCTATAGCAGCTAAAATTATCCTATATTTTCCTACTGTTAATTCATATGGAAATACATAACTTGATATATATATATATATATGTACATATATATATATATATATATAAGAGGTCTCTTAGTAATTCAGTAGTTATTCATTAAACACCTGCTATTAATAGTGTACTCTACTGTGTGCTGGGAATACAGAGGTAAGAAGCTCCAAAGTTCTGCCCTCGGGGAGTTTAACATCCAGTTGGCAGATAAGCTTATATAGAGATTTAAATTAGGCTGTGCTTAGTGAACCAAAAAGAGACTTCATCAACTTAGGGGAGATAACACTTCTAGCTGAAGAAGGTAATTTTAGTTATCTCAGGTATATAACTTAAAAAAAAATCTTTGTCCAAGATTGCTGAGATAAAATTGTCTTCTGATGATTTAAAATTCTGAGAAACTGGGTTCTAGGTGAAGAAAATCAATTTATTGATTAGGATAGAAGTAATCAATGAACAAATGGTCAGTGATCTGTCCTTGTGATCCAAGACAAATCCTTGAATCATTAAATACAATTTTGGAAGCTCGATATCTCTTAATTAGTGGATATCTAAAGAGGGAGTTAGGCTAATAGTCTCTCCCTGATGCTCTTATGAAGATGGGGGAAATCACCTGATCTTAGGATCCTACTCTCCTTACTGGGCCAGATGAAGAAATCAGGGTAAGCCTGGTTAAGATTCACTTTCCCCCCATCTATCCCCATTGGGGACTCAGGGACATTGCCACGCTGCTCCTAAACTGGTTTTTGTTTACTAGACAAGATGGAGCTTATATTCTCCATCTTAATTATCCTGATTTTAGAAGCTGCTCTGGGGCAGGGAATGTGAGGGCATTCCTAAGATGGTCAGGACCACAGAATAAGGAAAAGGGCTTGAAAAATACATTACCAAGCCCTATTAGGAATCAAATAGTATAGTCAGCAGTGTTTTGAAATAAAAGTGATAAAGCATTAGGAATAAATCTCAGTCATTTCTTTTTTTTCAACTGGACTGTTATTTCATTGATACAGATTCTTCTAGGTAGGTAAGGGGGCACAGTCAGTCAGGATCCTGTCTCAGACACTTACTAATTATGTGGGCCCCAAGTGGGTCACTTAACCATTCTCTCAGCCTTAGTTTCCTCATCTATAAAATGGGGACAATACTTATACACACTTCACAAGATTGTTGTAGGGAACAAATGAAAAAAACTCTATAAAGCTCCTTGCACACCATACAGTGCTAGCTAGGATTATTATCATGAATGCAGTTTGGCACCTTCCCTAAAGCTTAGTCTTAAGAGAGTTGGCTACAGGCCTTAGGGGGAAGTGAGTCCTCCAGTCCATTCAGCTGAGATGGGACCTGAACCCAGGTCTACCTGCCTCTGAATCGGCTTTCTATCCCTGCTGTATAACTGCTTCCTCCATATTTTGACCCTTTGAATATAAATTACAACTGAACTGGGAGCCAGGAGAGCCAGGTTCCAATTGTTGATTCTGTCATTTACCAAATGGACAAGTCACTTGCTCTTGTTGGGCCTCAGTTTCTTCTAATTTAAAATGAGAGGGTTAGATGAGGTGGGATCTGGTACTTCTTGCGCTTGTGCTCCTGTGATTGGGTACTCCAGAAGGTCTCTTCCAACTCTAGCATTCTGATAAGTAGGAGTTACTTTTGTTGTCCTGGACTGTTCACTTGGGCCCTTGTCACTGTGGGCTGCTCTTGTACTTCTTATTGAAAGGTTGACATTCATGAATGAGTGGCGCCCTCTAGCCTAGCTGCATCACTAAATAGACTTTCTGTGTACCTTTTGTCAGGTATCATTAATCCAATTGAAGCTAAGCAGAGAAAAGGCAAGGGTGCTGTGGGAGCCTATGGGTCAGAACGGACCACTCAGTCAGTGCAAGATTTCCCTGTGGTTGACTCAGAAGAAGAGGCGGAAGAGGTAACTTGGGAGGGCCGGCTTTCCCTGGGGTGGGAGGCAGACGCAAGAGCCAGCTACTTTCTCAGAAGGTGCCTGGCCCTTCAGTGGAGTAAGAGAGGAGAGGGGAGCTGGCAAGAGCTTCTCTGGGGGCTTGAATGTCTACTTTATCTGCTCTGCCACTGGGGAAGGAGGGCACTTTATTTCCCTGCTTCTGTAGGCTCTCTCATTGGATAGTAAACCCTTTGGCTTCTCTTGCTGAACAGTATGCAAGCCTTGAGTGTAAACAGAATCTCAGGATGCCAGAGTTTGTCTGCAAGCTGTCTTTGTCTCTGTTTCCTTTCTAAAAAAGCTGTCAATAGAACATGCTGTTTATGATTCTTGTTGGATTTGATGGGCATATGATGCAATCTGCTGTGTAAGGAAGATTTCTGCTGCTTGGGAGCATCTGCTGCTAGCATTCCATGGATTTTTTTTAGGATGGAGGAGGTCGGGGAGTATCACCAATGAAGTTTGAATCTCTTCTAGCAGACTTTCTAACCGTAAATAATCATGTTATGAATCAGTTCTTTCCTTTTCTAGACTGACCCAATTGCTTTTTTCAGGAGTTTCAGAAGGAGCTCAGCCAGTGGCGGAAAGATCCAAGTGGGGGCAAGAAGAAACCAAAATACTCCTATAAGACAGTTGAAGAATTGAAGGCAAAGGGTAGAATTGGCAAGAAACTCTCTGCTCCCCAGAAGGAGCTTTCCCAGGTTAAGGTATGGTGAATTTTGAAACTTGACACCATCCTGAGATTATTTAGAATTAACTCTGTGTCTCATGATGGGGATGTAGCCTAGAGAACAGTAGATTGGGGGCAGCATGAGACCTTCCTTCAAGTGTCTAAAGGGCTACCCCTTGGGAGTGGGGTGAGCCTTGTTCTCTTGGCTCCAAGGGCATTAGAGCTGTCCAGCAGCTGTCAGGGCAGGAGGGCAGGGGTCAGATTGCCCTGTCCTCTGTTAGTGATGTGGTTAGGGATTCTGAGTGGTATCTGGAGACCTTTTTCAACCTGAAATTCTGTGTTTCAACAATTTATAGGTTTGTGCCCGTAGCAGTAATGATTCTCAACAGATTCTGACTTGAAATAGGACATTTTTTTTAAACCCTTACCTTCTGTTTTAGAATAAGGACTAGGCAATGGGGGTTAAGTTATTTGTCCAGAGTCACACAGCTAGGAAGTATCTGAATCTAGATTTGAACCCAGAACCTCCCATCTCCAGGCCTGGCTCTCAATCCATTGAGCCACTTGGCTACTATCTAATGGTTTAATGTTTACAAAGCATTTGTCCCACATCATATCTACAGGATGGATAGTACAAATGTGACAGATTTCTTCTTCACAAATGAAGAAACTGAAGG
The DNA here is from genome assembly GCF_027887165.1 of Monodelphis domestica. Lineage (NCBI taxonomy): Eukaryota > Metazoa > Chordata > Mammalia > Didelphimorphia > Didelphidae > Monodelphis > Monodelphis domestica. The sequence continues at coordinate 25,636,146 of NC_077229.1, forward strand.
TCAGTGGTTAGATGGCTCATCACAGTCTCATCTAGAATATGACTGAGGCAGTTAGGATTTGCACCCAAGTCTTCTACTTCCCCTCCAAAAATCTCGCTAGCTTAGACTTAAGATCCTCACCTTTCTGATCACAGCCATCCTCTTTGTACTTCAGAAGATGTTTAGAACAGTGCCTGGTGCTAGCAGTGCAATGCTGCCCCCATGGATGCTGTTCTCACTGCAAAAGGGGGCTTTAGTGCTAATCCAGGCCTTTATTGTCCTGATTTGACAGGTTATTGACATGACAGGCCGGGAACAGAAGGTCTATTACAGTTACAGCCAAATTAGCCACAAGCACAACATACCAGAGGATGGACTTCAGCAGCAGCAGCTGCCACTGCCTGGCAAAGATGCCAAGCCACAGGCCTTCGCCCTGCCTGAGCTAGAGCACAACCTCCAGTTGCTCATTGATATCACTGAGCAGGAGATCATTCAGAATGACCGGCAGCTGCAGTACGAGAGAGACATGGTCGTCAATCTGTCCCACGAGCTGGAGAAAATGTCTGAGGTTCTGTCCCATGAAGAGACAGTGATCACCAACCTCAGTAAGGTCCTGGAAATGGTGGAGGAGTGTGAGAGAAGGATGCAGCCAGACTGCAGCGATCCTCTCACACTGGATGAGTGTGCCAGAATATTTGAGACTCTCCAAGAGAAGTACTATGAGGAATACCGCATGTCTGACCGCGTGGACCTGGCCGTGGCTATTGTCTACCCACTCATGAAAGATTACTTCAAGGACTGGGATCCCCTCAAGGTCCGTGCTGCCTGAGACAGAGGATGCGGAGGGTTCAGTAGCTTTGGGGGGTACTCTTGCTGGGGAAGAGGTATCATCTGATTCAGAAAGGGCTGCAGGGGAGGAAGGTTTCCTGAGTTCTCAGAAGTCACTGTGTGTTTTTGTGTTCAGGACTGCACTTATGGCACTGGCATCATTGCCAAGTGGAAAAGCCTTTTGGAGAATGATCAGATCCTGTCTCATGGGGGCCAAGACCTTGCTGCAGATGCTTTCCACAGGTGATGGGGGTGGTACGCTGTTTCCCTGAAGCCTCCTGGGGATGCTTGGGGCACTTGAAAACATCCTAGTCCCAGGTGTCCTGGGATGGGATGGGTGGGTGCAAGGACTGGATTTACTCTCTGTATGTAGAAGTAAGAATTGTGCTGTGTTAAGGGTAAAATTTAGAGTTGAGACTGAATATATTTTTAAGTTTGTTGCCATAGATTTAAATTCTAAATCCCAATGAAATACTCAAGTCAGAACAGAATTTTATGGTGGTTTATTTACAATACAAAGAAGAAATTAAAAATGAGAGAGAGAGAGAGGGGGGGGAAAGGGGAGAATAGCTGTTTAGTTTAGAGACCTTGGCCAAGGGTCTTTTCCAGAAGATTAAATCTAGCTCGGCTTCCAGCCAGGTGGCCTCCTCCAAGTTGATGGGCCTCCTTGGAAGCTGGTGCCTCCAAAAAGCCAAGGAAAGGAGAATCAGCCTTAACACTCACCACTTGATCGTCTCAGGGAAGCAGTCTGAGGTCTCACGTTCCAGCTCCTCCAAGTCAAGTTCCACTGCCAAGCTCCCTCTCACAGGAAGTCACATGAAATATAAAGGCAGTTCTTTACATCACTTCCTGTGTCTTACATGTTTCAGTGGTGGCTTAAACTTGGCGCCCAGGGGGGTCAGTCAGTTGTTTCTGATTTGTCACTTGCTAGCACATGCAGGTCGTGGACCTTCCTTCCCCATACTTAATCCTTAAGTCAGGGTGTATACATTCCTGGTTGCTAAAATTCTAAAGACTAAGCAGGGTGGAGTAAATCTAAAATTCACAGCTGGGCATGGTGGCCTTATTGGTTCCTAGATTGTTTGTTCTGTCCTGAAAAGGACACTCAACTTGTAGCCAGAAGTCCTGGCTCAGCACAACCCCTTGCAAAGCTGTTTGCACTCATTGCCTTGACCCTGTCCTAATTCTCACGCCACAGCCTTTTATCATTTGGCTTTGGATGTTCATCACCCAACTGAAACTGCCCTCCAGAGCCCCTCTGCAGTGATGTCCTCATTACCAGGTCTTTTTTGTCTTCTCATTTGATGCTTTTGATCAACTTTTCCTCCTGGAGCCTCTCTGCTCTCTCCTGGTTTGCCTCCTTCCTGTCTCCTCACAACCCTTTCTTGGCCTCCTTTGCTGGTTCAACATCTGTCTCTTGCTCCCCAGATCTAAGTGTGCCCCAGGGTTCATTCCTGCTACACCAGGGGTTCTTGCCATGGCCTAGTAAGGTCTATGGACTATTTCTTAAATCAACAGCAGCAAGCATTCTCAGAATGACATTTCTTTTAAATTGCAAAATAAAATATATACTTAAAAAGGAAAACAATTATAATGAAAGTTATTCTATTTTAGAATTGATACTATGTATTAGTTCCAAAGCAGAAGAGAGGTAAGAGCTAGGCAATGGGGATTAAGTAACTTGCCCAGGGTCACACAGCTAGGAAGTGTCTGAGGCCAGATTTGAACCCAGGACCTATCTCTAGACCTGGCGTTCAATCCACTGAGCCAGCTAGCTGCCCCCTTAGTTATTCTATTTTTTAAAAAATTCACAAACCACCTGAAACCTACATTCAGAATTCTTGATATACTCTTCCAAGAACTTCTTCAGCTTCCATAGGATCAACTGTCACCTCTATACAAATGATTCCAAGATCTATATTTCCAGCCCCAGTGTCGTCCCTCCCCCAACTTCATTCCCTCCTCACCAATTGCCTCATTTTACATTTCAAGCTAGATCCACCAGAAATATTTTAAATTCAACATTTCCAAAACTGAACTCAAGTCTCTTTCCTTCTAAACCCTCCCTGTTTCTTTTGAAGGTAACACCCTTCTAGATTCCTGGGTTCTTCACATCAGCATTATCCTGGACTTCTCATTTTCCCTCATCTCACATTTGCAAGTCTATCTTTCCTCCATTCACCTAACTCCTATTGTAGTTCATGTAGTAGTTATCACCTCTCAAATGGTCCCCAGAGGTCCATCAAATTTCTTCTTCTACCAATCCATCCGTGCATGGCTGCTAGTGCAATCTCTTCTCTAAATCCATATGTGGCCCTGTGAGCTCTCCTTAGACACTTCTAGTGGCTTTCTATATCTCTAGGATAAACTAGGAACTTCTCTATTTAATCTGTTTAGCTTTTTTTTTTTTAATAGAACCCTTACCTTCTGTCTTAGAATCAATATTGTGTATTGGTTCCAAGGCAGAAGAGTGGTAGAGGTTAGGCAATGGGGGTTAAGTGACTTGCCCAGGGTCACACAGCTAGGAAGTGTCTGAGGTCAGAATTGAACCCAAGTCTTCTCATCTCTAGGCCTGGCTTTCTCTTTACTGGGCCACATAACTGCCCCTCTTTTTAGCTTTTAAATCCCTCCACAACCTTGTTCCAACCTTGCTTTCCAGTCTCATTGAGCATGGCCCCACTTCATACATTCTGGGATGCTACCAGGCTGGCCTTCTCTCTGTTCCTTATAAGTGACCCTCCATCTCCTGTCTCTATGCCCATGTTCTTGTTGTGCTCTGGACCTGCAGTGCCCTCCCTTTCCACTTGTGACTTGGCAAGACTCTCCCTCTCTCCCTCTCTCCCTCTCTCCCTCTCTCCTCCCCTTAGAAGATGTAGCTCGAGTCCCATTTGCAGAAATCAATCCATTTCTGATTCCCCAAGGCTAATGCCTTCTCTCACAGACAGCCTTATAGTAAACTAATTCATCTCTCCCTTTATTAACTTTTTTCTTTTTTTTAAACCCTTACCTTCCATCTTAGAATCAGTCCTAAGTATTAGTTCTGAGACTGAAGAGTAATAAGGGCTAGGTAGTAGGGGTTCAGTGACTTGCCCAGGGTCATAGAGCTGGGAAGTGTCTGAGGCAGAGTCGAACCCAGGAGCCTCCTCCTCAAGGCCTGACTCTCAATTCACTGAACCTCCTAGCTGCCCCTATTAGCATTCTCTTTATACTATGTAGCATTTCATATGGGCTCTCCCTTTAGTAGATCAGATGCTTGAGAGCAGGGACAGTTCCTCTCTGTATTTGTCTTCCTGGCCCAGTGCCTAGCACATAGTAGGTTCTAGGGGTAAAATGAACATAATCCTATACCAACACCCTGTTTTATGAACTGCCATATGCTTGTTTACATGATCTGTTGATATTCCCTAAAGGTTAAAGGTCACCCTGTTGATTATGATCTGTTTTCATGGGTTTTATTCTAATTCTCTGTAATTTACTTCCCCTCTTACTCTAGGTTGATCTGGGAAATGTGGATGCCTTTTGTTCGAAATATTGTAACTCAGTGGCAGCCGAGGAACTGTGACCCAATGGTGGACTTTTTGGATAGCTGGGTGCATATTATTCCTGTGTGGATCCTGGATAACATACTGGACCAGCTCATCTTCCCCAAACTGCAAAAGGAGGTACAGTGAAGAAGCACCTGCAGCAGCCTGCAGGAAATACTCTCTGGCTCTTTACATTGAAGGCACCTCTCAGCAGCCTCCAGGAAGACTGCTATATGCAGCCGTGGTCCGGTCTTGAAGGATCTCTCATTCCTGCTGTCATTCTCATGGCTCCCACCTATTTCAGGCCCTTATTTCTGCTTGTTTGGGTTGTTACAATAACCTCCTACTTGGCCTTCCCTTGTGCACTCTCCCCTTCCACTCATCCCATAGGCACCACAAGATTCATCTTCCTAAAACAGTGATTATGCCACTGTCCTACTGAGAAATTTTCTGTGGCTCCTCATTGGCCAACAAAGTTCAGAGGCGATGAATCCTGCATTCCAGGCCTTTCACAGTTGGCCTTCAGCTGCTGGGCAAATCTTCTGGGAGAACTCCTGTACCTGTCTTGTGCACTTGTACCTCCTCCTCATCTGCTCACAATGGTTTCTGGCCCAGAATGCCCCTTCCTCATCTCCTTTCCTTGGATCTACCTCATCCCTTTTCTTTGAGGCTTTCTTGTCTTTGAGCAGGTCATGGTGACGCCTCTCTGCTTGGGACTCTTAGAATGCCCCTGGTTAGTGCTTCTCTGTGATCTGAGCTCCTTGGGACATGCTTTTCCTGGCCCTTCTGGGTCAGACTGTCCTTGGGAGGTGGAGGAGGCAGGGCAGCGAAGAGTGACGGTAGTCTCATTAGCTAGAACTGAGAAGGCGCATCTTTGTCTCATCTGATACTTGGGGCAGTGACTTGTACCAGTCTGGGCTTAGGTTAAGCATGAAAGGATTCGTCATTTTCCTATCAAATCAAAATGCCCATACTTGCCCTTTCTCCCTTAATTTGTCCTGTAGAATTGGCAGGGCAAAGGATATTGCAAGATGTGGCAGAATTTTAGGTAGAGATCATCTTTCATGGAAGGAAAAAGTAAGTTCATAATGGACCACCATCTTGCCTACTGGTGTAGGAGCAGCCCCTCATGTGCCAGAAGCATCCCACCTTCTACTGAGGTGACAGATAAATGACTTTAAAAGAAGGGGAATTTCCCCTTGAAGTTAATCTTTTTTTTTGTCTTCCTTTTTCTAGGTTGAAAACTGGAACCCTCTGACGGACACGGTTCCCATCCACTCATGGATACATCCCTGGCTTCCTCTCATGCAGTCACGCTTAGAGCCTTTGTACTCTCCGATCCGGAACAAGTTATCCAGTGCTCTGCAGAAATGGCATCCCAGTGATTCCTCAGCCAAGCTTATCCTGCAGCCCTGGAAGGATGTGTTTACCCCTGGCTCCTGGGAGGCTTTCATGGTCAAAAATATTGTGCCCAAATTAGGTGAGGTGATTTGAAGGCTGGGTCCTGGATTGGACAGCTTCTGTTCCGGGGCTTCCAAGGACCATCTTGAAATCTTTTGACCCACATTTTTGATGCTTATAATACAGTTGATACTCTTATTAGCTATTATAATAACTATTTTCCCTTAAAAGAAGTTATTAATGTCTTTTTTTAAACCCTCACCTTCTGTTTTGGAATCAATACTTTGTATTGGCTCCAAGGCAGAAGACTGGTAAGGGCTAGGCAATGGGGGAAAAGTGACTTGCCCAGGGTCACACAGCTGGGAAGTGTCTGAGGCCAGATTTGAACCTAGGACCTCCCTTCTCTAGGCCTGACTCTCAGTCTACTGAGCTACCCAGCTGCTCCCTTATTGATGTCTTTTGTCCTGATGCTTCCCTGCAAAGATACACTTCCTTACATTTACTCACCTATCATTCAGCTGGCATTCATTAAACACTGTGTCCCAGGCACTGTGCTAAGCCCAGGCCATAGCAAACTCCCCCCAAAATAGTTTATCAGTTGTTAACTGATAGGGATTTAGGAGCCTTTGGTATTCATGTAGTTCAGTTGTTTGAGTCACATCTCACTCACTCTTCATGACCTCTTTTGGGGTTTTCTTGGCAAAGATCCTAGAGTGGTTTGTTATTTCCTTCTCCAGCTCATTTTATAGCTAAGAGAACTGAGGGTAACAAAGTGAAGTGACTTGTCCAGAGTCACACAGTTAAGACAGTAAAGTGATTTGCCATTTCCTTCTCTAGCTCATTTTATAGATGAGGGAACTAAGGCTAACAGGGTTAAGTGACTTGCCCAGGGTCATACAGATGGGAAGTAACTGAGACCACATTTGAACTTAGGAAGATGTCTTATGGGCTCCAGACCTGGCACTGCAGTGCCACTTAGTCATCCCCTTTGGTATTTATAATCTAATACTAATATTGATTGAGGTAGGTAGGTGGCAATGCAGTAGGCAGAGCATAGGGCCTTGAATTAGGAAGGCGTTGGGTTCAAATACAGCCTTAGACACTGTGTGTGTCTTAGCTTTGTGAACCTAGGCAAGTCAGTTTACCCAGTTACCTCAGTTTCCTCATTTGTAAAAAGAATTGGAGAAGGAAATGGCAGATCACCCTAGGATCTTTGCCAAGAAAATCCCAAGTAGGGTAATGAAGTCAGAAACGACTGAACATCATCAGCTTATATTGATGGTTTTACGGGACCCGAGAGCAGCTCCCTCAGTCAATATGCTGCCATTATCTGCCTTGTGGATGTAGAATTCTGGCTTTGGTTTCTTGTATGTCTTACCCTGTTTCTCTTTCTGTGTAATATTCTTAGCTTCTCTTATGACATACTGATGTAACATTTATATACTACAGTTTGCTTAGCCTTTCTATGGTAATTAAACATGGATTTAGTTTGCAGCTTTTTATAGAATAGAAACTTGTCTTCTCCTTTGAAGATCTGAGGCAGCTGGGTGGTCCATGGGATAGAGTGCTGGGCCTGGCACCAGGAAGACCCGAGTTCAAACTCTGCTACAGATACTCACTAGTTGTGTGACACTGGGCAAATCACTCTACCTGTTTGCCTCAGTTTCCTTAACTATAAAATGGAGATCATAATAGCACCTATTTCCCAGGGTTGTGAAGATCAAATGAGACATTTACAAAGCTCTTAGCAGTGCCTGGTACTACTAGTGATTGTAATTATTTTTACTACTTATTTTCCTGCGTGGTATCTCTTACTCATAGTATGGTAGATTTAGAACTGAAAGGGAATCTAGTGTTTCGTCTAATTTAACACCCTTATTTTACAAATCGGAGACTTGAAGCCCCAAATGCTCAAGGGACTTGCAAAGGTCACACAGCTTCAATTCTATTCCAGAGAGATAGGGCTTGACTCCAAATGGTTTTCACATTCAATACTTTTTCCTCAGTGCTGCTGCCTCTGGGATGAGGCTGACTATAAATCAGTCTCACAAAGAGCTGGTTTTAATTGGTTCTTTGCCTGAATCCTTGAATCCTCCCGAGAGGCAGGTAGTGCAATCCTGTGCCCAGTGAATAAAATATCTCTGTAAATAGGTCCGGCAGCATCTGAAATGGGCTTTGAAGGGCTTGCCCCTAAGAATAGCTCACTCCAACAGTCATTTATGAATCACCTACTCTGTGCCGCACTCCTAATGACACCTGCTTTTTTGAACCTTTTAGACTTTTTTTTTTAACAAATTCAGTTTGAATCCTCATCATGGAACACCCATCATAGTTCTTGAAACTTTGTGGCCTCTTCTTGCTTACCTTAAAAAAAAAAATCATGAAATAAGTGATTCCTAGATTGAATGAAAATTGGTTTAAAAGTTTGATGTATCGAGTTTACAACTGATAGTTAAAGCAAGCTGCTTCTACTTCTAATAATGGACATTGTATTTTTAAAGTTTTGATTCTTTTTCTCAAAAGCCCTAAAGTTAAGGTCAAATTGGAGCCTCCATTAAAATCGTTCCACCATTTTTCTTTTTTCTATTCCAGGAATGTGTCTTAATGAATTAATCATTAACCCTCACCAGCAACACATGGATGCTTTCTATTGGGTGATTGACTGGGAAGGAATGATCTCAGTTTCCAGCCTAGTAGGACTCCTCGAGAAACATTTCTTTCCTAAATGGCTTCAGGTATGTTTGTAGCACAGTAAAGATCTAATTGTCTTCAAAAAGAGAAAATTGAAAAATGATGTTAAGAGCCTGCTCATAGGCCTGAGAATCAAGCCTTTTGGAGTCAGTAAATGTCAAATGACATTTTAATTTCAGAATTATAGGGGGTAGGAATGAATGAGACCCTGTCTCTGCAAAATGAAATTGGGTTAGTGATAGGTAGTAGATATTGAAGTCCTTCGATTTTTTTATTCATGCAGCTCTGATTGAAAGTGAAATGCATTATCTGTGTCTGTGACCATCTTTCTGATAGTTTTCGTTCCTTGGTAGGTTCTCTGCTCCTGGCTCAGTAATAGTCCAAATTATGAAGAGATCACCAAATGGTACTTGGGCTGGAAGTCCATGTTCTCAGACCAGGTTTTGGCACATCCATCTATCAAGGACAAATTTAATGAAGCCCTTGATATCATGAACAGGGCTGTTTCTTCCAATGTCGGTAAGTGGACCAACCCCCTCTTCTCCAAGGCCTATGACAGTGATGGTGAACCTTTTAGAGATGGAGTGCTGGGCCCTTCCCCCTACCAGGTGCCAGGCATGCCCTGTCCCCTCCTTACCCCATACAGGGTGGGAGGAGAAAGCTCCCATTGGGCAGAGGGGCAAGTAAAGTGAGGAATGTCCTCAGTACGTGTAGAGAGGGTTGACTGGAGCACTCTGCCGTCTATGAGCTGCCCGTCTTACCCACTGTGTGTTCCCATTGGGCTGCTGGACAGAGGGATGGGGGATGTGAAAAAATGTTGTCAGGCACAGTGAAGAGGGGGAGAGGAGCAGTTTGTGACAAGGAAATCACTTTAAAAGACTGATATATATATTAATTTAAGGTTGCCAAGGAATTCAGCTATGTAATTCCTAAATGAAAACTCAAGTCAGCCATCAACCTTTTATAGAGTTTAATTACAAACAGGAGGAAGAAAGGAATTAGAGATAGAGAGAGAAAGGGAGAGAGAAAGGGGAGAGAAGGGAATAGGGCTTAAATACCCCTTCTGTTTAGGCTGGGTCAAAAGGCCCAAGCCCTTAGATAGCTGGGGCAAAGAAAGGAGATCAGTCCCTATTACTCACGTGACCAAAATGGAGAAACAGTCTCAGGGCCCCCACCTCCAGCTTCCTTCAGAGCAAGCTTCTCAGAGCACCTCTCCAACCACTCAGAGCCAAAACTCTCTAACCCACCCCCCCAGTCCTCAGACCCCTCTATCTTTAAGGAAACCATCCAAGTTGCCTCCCCTCAGTTCTCACATCTACCAATCACTGTCCATCATTTTCCCTGTGCCAATGGTGGCTCTAGCTTAACCCAGGACCTCCCAGAGGTCTGTGGCTTTGCACATGTCTGTTGGAGGTCATATTCTCAAATAATTAAATCTTGATCTTTTGCTACAGCCCTTCCTAAATCCTGTTACCCTGAGTAGGGTAGAGATTGGAATAATTAAATTTTGATCTAGGCTGCAGCCCTTCCTAAATCCTGTTAGGACTGAGTAGGGTGGAGATTGCAATTTCCAAGACTTGGTTCTGTCATTCCAAGTATCTCCATTGTATCAATTCTAAAATCAATCATGACTCAAAGAAATTCCTGTTCTATGCTTAAGCATAGGTCAAAGTCCTTTCCATTGTTCAGCAAAAGGTTTCTGTCCTAAAGTAATCTTAAGAAGGGAGGAGGAGGAGGAACCTCCCATGCCAGTGGGGTTCACATTCCAATAGCCAAGACCCACTATCAATAGGAAATTTTTCAAGTATGAAATTTCCCAATGGTGAAATTTCCAACATTTATAAGTCTAAGAAATTTTAAGGTTTATAAGTTCCACCTGAGTCTCTGCCTTTCTAATAATGAACTGAGGGGGGAGGGGGGTAGCCACATGCCCAGAGTGCTCTGCATGCTATCTTTGGCACCTGTGCCATAGGTACGCCATCACTGGCCTAGTATATTAAGCATTAAGGGACACTCATAACACTGCTTGAAGGTCCCCAAGCTGTAGCCACTTCTTCACACTGTGCCCTCAAGAGAGGAAGGCTGCCATAGACTAACCAAAGAGGGTAATTTACAAGCTGCCTCAAAATTTGTTTCGTTAAAATTCCCAGGTATCTCTCTCCCTCCCTCCTCTCCCACACTAGAGAAGGTATTATTTGACAAAAAGATACCTGTACATAGAAAGCTGTCTTGCTTGTTTCTGTTTATCAGTTCTTTCTCTAGAGGTGGACACGTACAAAGCATTCTTCAAGCAATATTTCTTTTGCTGCATAGAATGTTTTCTTGGTTCTTCTCATTTCTCTCACCACCTCATAGCAGGGACTCTTCCTGCTTGATAGCTCACACTGTTTCCCAGATATGGGGGGAAAAGCACTCTTGGACTCTTGATTCTGAATCCTGCCTGTGTTTTGGTTGTGTGTGTGTGTATGTGTGTCACCTTGGGTACAAAGGGGACTGTAATACATGTAGATCTTGTGAGGATCAGTAGTAATAAAAAATATCAATTGTTTACATAGTCCTTGGATTGCCAAGCACTTTGTTTTCTCACTTGATCCTCACAACAGCCGTGGGAGATAGGTGCTACTATTATCCCCATTTTATTGGCAAGAACACTGAGGTAGACAGCAGTTAAGTAAGTTGCCCCAGCTCACACAGCCTATTGGATTCTTCCTCATTCCTAGCCTGGCACTCTTTCCAGTATACCACCTGCAATTGTAAACTTTAAGTGCTGCTTAAAACATGTATTATTATTGGGGCCTGGCTGGAGCTGATTGCAGAGATATCTGAAGGGAGGGATGGTTTTTTTAGTTGATGACTAACTCCGAATGCTTGCTGAGGCTTTAACCTGCCATTGTGAAGGAGACTTTTTAAACACACACACACACACACACACACACACACACACACACACTCTCTCTCTCTCTCTCTCTCTCTCCCTCCCTCCCTCTCTCTCTCTCTCTCTCTCTCTCTCTCTCTCTCTCTCTCTCTCCCCCCCCCCCTCTCTCTCTCTCGCTCTTGCTCTCTCTCTCTCTCTCTCTCTCTCTCTCTCTCTCTCTCTCTCTCTCTCTCTCTCCCTCTCCCTCTCCCTCTCCCTCTCCCTCTCCCTCTCCTTCTCCCTCTCCCTCTCCCTCTCCTTCTCCCTCTCCCTCTCCCTCTCCCTCTCCCTCTCCCCTCTAGTTAGAATAAAATCTGCAGTTCTTGTGTTATAGATGCAAAAATGAGCTCAGAGACCAGGGGGACTTGCTTGTCCTTGGCTACAACCAGTCAAGGAGTGTTGGAGTCAGGCTTTGAACCCAATTCTTCTGTTTTGTGGTGCTGCCTGTCAGTACGAGGCTTCATTTCCAATTAGGCCCCTCAGGAAGTGCACTCAGGCATCTGCAGTCCAGTCCAGTGCAGACTGTAATAGGCTTTGGCCTTCAAAGTGCAATTGTCTCTAGGTGTGTGGATGTTGTTTTGGATCAGACATGAGCCTGTTGAACTATTTATTTACATTTCCCCCAAAGGCACAGGGCCGCATTTTATTTTAGAACTTTGTTCTGGAGCTGAACTTCAAACCGTTGAAAGATGTGGTTTATTAGAATGTTTTTATTAAACCCAGGCCCAGGGTAAAACAGAAACTTCTGCATCTGCTCCATCTCTGAAGCACACTCTTGTCCTCACATCTACTTTTTTCTCCTGTATGTTCACAGGGGCCTATATGCAGCCAGGAGCTCGGGAGAACATTGCCTATCTTACTCACACAGAGCGGAGGAAAGACTTTCAGTACGAGGCCATGCAGGAACGCCGAGAAGCAGAGAACATGGCCCAGAGGGGCATAGGCATGGCGGCCAGCTCTGTGCCCATGAACTTCAAAGACCTCATTCAAACAAAGGCTGAAGAACATAACATTGTTTTCATGCCTGTTATTGGGAAAAGGCACGAAGGGAAACAACTCTACACTTTTGGGCGGATTGTAGTCTACATTGACCGGGGTGTTGTGTTTGTGCAAGGGGAGAAGACTTGGGTGCCAACATCCCTCCAAAGTCTGATCGATATGGCAAAGTAGGGTGTGACTTCTGAGTTGTAAAAAGGATGTATTAAAGACTTTTTAAAAAATGAACTTATTGGGACTGCACTGAATCCACAGTAGGCCGGGAGACTCAGATCACATCCAGATCATGTCTTGGGGAAAAGTAGCCTCCTTCCTTTCCTGGAATTCTGATGACAGCTCTAGTAACCTGCGGTCATGCCATATGGCTAGTTAAGTGATCAGCAGGGGAACTGGTTTATGGTAAGCTTCTCTAAGCCAGAACCCCATAAGGGTGGACATGGCCTCAATATGTGAGGCTATCATCAAGATCAGGTTAGAGCCCTGATGATCCAGCCTCTTGCTGACTTCCTTCTAAGAATTAACCCCTTTACCTACAACAATATGAACCCAAACACTTCAGCAATGGAACCTAATCATGGGCCTTCTCAACTTTCTCTCAAACATTCCCTTGTCCTCAATCCAACTTCACAATTAAAGGAAACGCTACGCATTTATTTCCAAGAGTTATTTATAAAATATCTTCCTGATGGGAAGGCCTGGCATATCACATGATTCCTCCTCCTAAATTCTCCCAGCCTGGGTCTGTTTGGATAAAAGAAACAATGAATTTTTTGTAATCATCTAAAGCAATAGCTGCTTCTTAGCTTTCAGATGAGACATGTTTTGCCTTAGTCTGTCTGTCTAGAGCATGGGGCCTCCAGAAATTGTAGTTTCTTTGGGGAACAGAAATAAAGTAACTCAGAATAAAAACAAGGCCAGACTTGAGACCAGGTCTTTCTGGGTGTGAAAGGGACTGGCCAGCAGCCCTCACACAAGAGGAAAGATAGAAGTTTAGCTCTCTAGGGGATCAGAATCTGAAGCCGGAGGGATGGCAAGAGAGAGAACCAGACACCAAATACATAAATCGAGCCCACAGACTTTAGCTCCGGCCTTCCACTTCATAGATACATGAGACAGTGAAAAGATCATAACACAACATCATGGACATCAGAAATAAGCTTACAAGATCAATAGAGACAAGCCACAGTCCTTAAACCAGGGCGGAACTGTTGGCTTAATGATAGGGATTAGAGAAACAAAGGTAGTGAGCATGGCCAGAGGCCAGCTCCAAGAGAGAGAAAAAGAGATAGTAGCAAGGAAGAGAGATAAGTGGAAAAGCTGGGCTAGGCCTGTGAGCTCCTCTTTTATTAACATTCATATGCAAACATACATAAAACATATTAAAGACATAGCGGATTATCATTGGTAGAAAGGTAAATTGTCATACGGGCGGATCCTTTTTCAGCCTGGGGAGAACAAATAAACCTGATTTCCCCGTTGGGATCAAAGTTCAGTGCCTTACTGGCCATGCGCAGGACAGAGAATGCGCTCTGCTAAGACCATCTTTACAGCTTAATTATCTCTAGAGTAAACACAACTGTGGACTGCTACACTGGGTCTGTTCTTCTGTCCACTATACCATAATGGCAAACTATCACTGAAGAAAGGGCTGAGTCAACTTCCTCTTGTTCCTGATGATTTCCAGCTCTTCACTTTCTGAATAGACTGGCCCATCTTGGAATGTCCACATTTCACTGGGGAACTCCTTCAGGTTTTGTAAAGGAAACCAAAGGATGGCAGTATCATTAAATACATCCATATATTGTGATGTCTGGGGAAATTCAATTTCTTCTATTCCCTTTAAAATCTAGAAAGAATCCAAAGATAAAAATCAATTAGCCTCTCAAGCTTATTTCCTTCCTTCTCAGTGAATGCTAGATGTAGTCTTTTGGTGGTGTTTATTCTAACTTACACAACAGATGTTGGCTTCCAGTTAAAAAAAAAAAACAAACCTTTGGTGCTCCTGCCTCAAAGTCCCATGAGCAATGAAATGTTTGACCATAATTTTAATGAGCAGAGTAAAAATTAGAAACAATTTAACAAAGACATTAGGAAGCAACCTAAGAGTTGTCTCAATGGACTGAAATAGACCCATTATTGTAATCAAGCTTACTGAATCACTTCCTAAGAACAGATCTATATTCACTTAATTCTTGTTTCAATTATAGGCTAATTTATTTCCTCCTACATAATTTGAATGTAGAATTTTTTTTTTCAAACACTGAGGAAAAGCTAAAAAGACTAAATTGTTTTCCCAGTCTAACCAGAGTATACATACCTTTGCTACATAGGGGTAATTTTCCTGCAGAATCCTTGTTAACAACCTAGAAATAAACCATGATCAAGAGTGAGAAAATAAATAGACAAGGGGAGTATATGATCCCTTCTACAACATCCCTAGCCAGAGGTTGATCCTCCAGTCTCTGCCTAAAGACTTCCAGGAAGGAAAGGAAGCTTACCGCCTTCCCAGGTAGACCATTCTACTTTTAGTTGGCTCTTAGTTTCCTTTGGCCAAGCCTAAATTTGCTTCCCTTCAGCATCCACATTTCCTGTCCTAATGCTTCAGGATTTTATTCCTTAGGAAGATGAATCCTCAGAAGCTAATGCTCGGCTCCAATAGATAATCATCCCAGGAAAGCACTGATCCACTGGATGTGGCTGTAACCTCAAAGCCTGACTGCAGCTATTCAACTATTTACAAATTTGTTGTCAAAAGGGACATTTTACTTGATGTGGAAGAGATTCTATGATTCACTCACATTTTATCTTACTAGCCTCTGAGATTCATTTTTTTTGTCCACTTTTTAATACTTAATTTTAGGAGAATGGCAAAGCAGGTCAAGATGGGAGGGTGATCTGAAAATGCTCCAAGGCTAAGAGCAAACTTCAACTCAAGCCTTAAGTAGATGATTTCAGGCACTTACTTTGCTTCAATTCCTTTGAAACTATTTCCAATGATCATCACCTTGGAAAGAGAATCGACGGACCAGTTACTCCATAATAGATTATTATACAAAGCCGTTCCACAGTGGATCATGTAAAAAATGGTGGGTTCACCACAGATGTTCCGTTTTCCTTCCTATGGACAAATTATGCAATTATGTGACTGACAGAATACAGATGATTTAGGCTCCATAGAAACTATTCATCAAATTCAACAAAAGCAACTTGATCATGGCCCACACACTGATGTCATTAGCTCAGAAGGGTCAAACTCATAGACACCCAGGCCACTAAAACCTTGCTGAAGGCACTGGAGAGTGGGCTGTGTGTTTAATACCTTTGCATGGGTACATACAAAGCCCAAGACTGAGAAGCATTCCCAGCCTCCACTAAGGTCCTCTGAATTCTCCTGGTGGTAGAGATAGGACTTTAAGTTTGTGAAGTCTGTGCTAGGGCAGTGGAACCTGACAGAATCCTATCAATCCATGGCACTGGCCAAGGTCTCTCTAACTGATGGTTACCTGGGAGCTAGCCTTACTAAGTAAAGAACTTTACTAGCCTATTTGAAAATCATCCTTCCAGAGAGAGGTGACTCCCATGGTCTAGAACCTCAGCTTGAGCTGAGAAAATTTGTGCTAAGTTCCCCCAGCATATTCTAATTCTTTTATTTTTTTAAACCCTTATTTTCCATCTTAGGATCAATACTATGTATTAGTTCTGTAAAGATTAAAATTTAAGGAATATGGGGAGACCGAGGCAGGTAGAAATTAGTTTCTCTCTGCAAGGAGTATTATATTTTTTAGAGGTTTATTAAAAGTTAAGGATTAAAGAAAATACAGGATAAGAAAACATGCCTAGGCCAGAGAGGCCTAGACAAGATAATCTCACATCATGGAAGAGCCACGTCTGCTCCAAAACGGAAGTCCAAAAGAGACCACAAAAGCCTTTGCAGTCAGGTTAAATCCCTTCTCGATCTCGGCCCACCTGAGAATTCCGTGAGATTACAAAGCATTTTGGGGAAGTGGAGCAAGGGCTTGTGGAGATTGAAGTCCAGAGTTCGAGTCTATTTTTACATTTCCAAGGCATAAGAGCAGTAATGGCCAGGCAATTTGGGGTTAAGTGATTTGCCCAGGGTCACTCAGCTAGGAAGTATCTGAGGACACACTTGAACTCCAGACCTCTTGACTCTGGGCCTGTTTTTTCTATTCACAGAGCCACCTACCCGCCCCCAGCACATTCTTATTCTTAAAATCTTACCTCATTCTCATTGAGAACAGTAAGACCAAAGGCATTAAGAACTGAAATTTCAAGTTCATTAAAGAGAGGATCAAATATATAGCAGTGATTTCTGGGAATCTGCACAAGAAAGAGAAATGAGATGCTAATGAGTCAGCCAGATCTTTCCATTTTCATTTCCATTACAAATGTACTATTCTTACCTGTAACTTTTCCAGAAAGAGAAGTAAAAATGCTAGTTGATTTCGAGCTATTACACATGAAGCAAACTTCCCAATTCCATAGCAAACACACTTAAAATGGCTTGTCCTCTCTAATGACTCTTTCCTCAAGTTGGAATTGGGTGCCTCAACTGGGTGCTGTGATGGTTCGAGACAGAGATGTTCAAGGACTTCTGAAATGGGCTCTGGACTTTCCTGTAGTTGGTCCTTAGGTTTAGTAAAACACTTCTGGATGAGTTCTGAATATCAAGAAACAAAAATTCCAATAGAAGAGGTGGTTTGAGATTGTAAATCACATGATTGACATTAAGTGTTTGAAAGGAAGAAAGACAAGAAGACTGATATCAGTGAAAAGGTTTCCCTTGCTTCTCATTACAAAATTACATTACTCAGTGCCTAACAGGCCTTCCAGATAGTATAAGTGCTTAATGAATTGTTAAAGTGAATAACTGTGGCTCTGTACTGAAGTAGTAGGCAAAAACCCCGTCCTACCACCCCAAGGAGCCTTCCTTAGAAAAGAACACTATCCAGTGAAAGCAACACTTAAGTTCTACACTTCATGCACAGTAATGAGCAAAGGACTGGGGCTACAGCAATGAGAAAGAGAAATATGAAGATAATATTTGGAAACCGAAAGGCTCTTAAATAATTGTTCCTAACGATTCTACACCAGTTTTATTTCAGTGTTCTTCAATCTGTGGAAGAGACAGACAACTGCAATTGGTCTAGTCCATTCTGAGGGAGGCCCTCTTTTCCCGGCAGGTAGCAGAAATGTTAACAAGCTAGGAATGAGGTCTTTGAAAATGGCCTACAAACCCAGGGAAGAAACAGGTGCCCCCTGGTCTCTCACAACCTAGTCTTTTGATTTATGGAAAAGAGACAAATGTGAAGTCTGCCATTCTTGAATTTTAACTTTTAACAAATGGTGATGCTTATTTTTTACATTATTTTGTGAATTTGCATGTCCATCGCTTCTCAGTGGCCACATTCTAGTGAACACTGGATTATTGTCGTTTTAGTATGTGAGATGCTGACTTACACACTACTTTCACTTGAGACTTTAAGGAATTCATGATCTCCCTCTATTTGTGCAGGGAGCTAGACTAGACTCGGTTTAATAGCTTTCTGCTGCCCATGTCTTCTATAACTCTTCCAAAGATGAGTTATCCAATGTACTATCTGTTGGCCTTTCACCAATTCTCTCATATTCCTTGAACACTCTTAAGGCTACCTATCTGTTAACCTTTGATCTCATAACATGATTCCCAGCTCATCTCCCTTTCTGATCACATGTGACATGGATAATATCTTTTGGGCCACTTTTGAAGGTAATTACTAGTAGAACACAGCCTACGTATACCATGCATCTTACTGCTGCAACTTGGATTCTTCCAAGATAATGATATTTTTAACATCAATTTAGCACCTTTGGGAGAAATGATAAAAATGATGGGCTTTTGCAGCAGTACATAGCTTTGGACCATTTAAAATGATATGCAATTTCCTAATGGTGTACGGGCTCCATTCACTTTCTAGGTAGTACCTATCTAAGATGTATGCGCTGATGGACAAAATCATCTGGCTGGTCAAAGTATGAGAAATAAATGATTTCTGACACTTTCTTTTTCCATTGTGGATTGCTAGGTTAATTTCCTGAATGTTTATGAACTTATAATCAATACTAAATTTATCAAATATACTATTTTCTTAAAAGACTAGGGAACAGACAAAGAGAAGCTGAAATAAACGGATTTTTCTCAGCATCCACCAATGCCTTAATAAACCTCCTCTGGTACTTTTCTTCTGCACTCAGGGATGAATGGGGTATTACTTACCCTCTGTTAAACGCCAGAAATCAGAGGTGACCAAGTCCTCCCTGTTAATGATAAATATGAAATTATTTCTTCCTTTTCTTTCTAAAATTCTTTTGACTACCCGTTTTATTTGACCCTCAGAGCAGAGGCTAGTGCCCAAACACTTTTTACCCTGTTCATTCACATAGGGGAATTCATCATTTCAAAGTCAATTGAATTCATTTTCTCAAGAGATGCCCAAGGCCAACAGAAGCTGCAGCTACCTTCCACCCAGCAAGCATGGAAACTTGCATTCAGACTCCACCATGGAAGCTGGGGCAGACTATGTGTGGGCTGCTTATGATCGCCTTGGGCAGTAATAAGTGGGAACTATACTGTGATTCTCCTGAACTATAGGAAAGAAGAATCCAGGCTTTATAAGAGAATAAAACGGAGAGACTCTGGTTAAGAAGCAGAGACCCCATATCCATTGCTCTTCCCTAAATTTATACTAGCCCTATAACAAGTAACCCATTTGGGAAGGCAAGGCCTGAAGGAGTGGGAGGGGCAGAAACAACACTATCCCTAATCTAGTTACTTCAAGGTCAAATTCATGCCCCCTATATCTTTCTAGGCCTTACTATTGTGAATGCTCTTCTCCTTTCTCCTGACCCTTCATTACTTTGTATTTTCTTATTTATGTACAGCTGTTTCATCTCTTAGGAAGGCATAAAGTGCATGAAGGTAGGGACATTGTTTTTATATCCTAGCCCTTAGCCAAGGGCCTGACAAAAAGCAAGCATTTAATAAAGTCTTATTGGATAATTAAAAGTTTTGACATTTCCTTTTCCCCAGATCCAATTGTGTTTTCTTACACCTGAAGTCTACCCAACTTGGAAAGTCCCTTGGAGAGCATTTGGTTTCATCTCTTCATTTAATAAAGGGAAGTGACTTATTCAAGGTCTTGAACCTTGTTGATAGCTAGTTTCACTGTGAAGGTCCCCTTCCAACTTGGGGGAATCAATGCCCTTTGCACCACAAATTGACTTTCTTGCTTTTCTGTTTTGGAGAAGTGCATGCTAATCAGGAAGCTCCAAGAAAGAGGTAAACATTGCAATGTTACAGGGAAAGAGGAGCAAAGGAGTTCCAAGGTGAGTGCCCTGTGTTGACAGAGCTGGGTTTTTTAAAGAGGGTTAAAGACTTGGATTTAAAAAAAAATACCTATTTTGTTAAATGCATTAGAATATAATGGGGGTCCTTTGCAATCCTTTTTTTTTTTAAACTTTTTACAATCAATTCTGTGATTGGTTTCAAGGCAGAAGAGCTTATAAGGGCTAGGCAATGGGGTTAAGTGACTTGCCCAGGGTCACACAGCTGGGAAGTGTCTGCGGGCAGACTGGATCCCAGGACCTCCCATCTTTGGGCCTGGATCTCAATCCACTGAGCCACCTGGCTGCCTTGTTCCAATCACTCCGTTTTAGGTACTGACCAAGGGATCCTAAGCACAAAAAAGCAAAGGCCTACTGCCTGGGAACAGAAGACGCAGTAACTGTGGGGGCTTTACAACAGCATTGGGAGAGGGGGGGAGAAGAAGAGGTGGTTGTGTATGCATGGATTAGCTGCCTATTGCAAGCCCAGGACTGGGCCCTTCACAAATATCATCCCATCAGACCCTAACAACAGCACCGGGCAGCAGCTGTTACTGCTTTCATTTTAATGAGGAGGAAACTGAGGCGGCCCGAGGTGAAGTCTGGGGATGGATTCGAGCTGAGGTCTTCTTGCCTGCGGACGAGGGGCCCCTCCAGGCGCTCGGGGGCTCCCGAGGCTCAGAGAAAGGAGAAGCGTCCGAGGTGAACCTCAGAAGAGCTCCAGGACCTCAGTTTCCCCATCTGGTGTGGGATCCACCCCCCCGGGCTACTTGGCGCTTACCGGGCCTCACAGACCCGCCTTCGTACTGCATCGCCATCCCCGCCCATCTCAGGATCCCCGTCTGCCATGTGCAGCTTGGCTGGTCTCGGGCGCCGCCCCCTGCGCTTCGGGACAGTCCTCCATTCATCAGCTGCGGTCGCCTCCATGAAACTGCAGCCGACGTCATCACCCCGTGACAGCTCCCGGCGTACCCCGCGACTAAACGGGGGGAGGGGAAGAGTGTGCAGAGGAGGGGAAGTGAAGGGGGCGGGACGGGGGGAGGGATTTGGGAAGAGGACGGGAGAGAGCGGGGTGGGTCCTGCGCGTGACCGGGAGGGGCCGCCACTCGCACCATGTTCAGGTAGCCTGGGACGGGACTGGAGGAGGGAGGAAGGATGGTTGGGGAGAGCGACTTCTCTCGGCCCCTCTCTCGATTCTCACGCGGGTCGCTTGCCCCTTGACTTCTCTAAGAGGTAGCGGTTCGGGTCTTCAGGACTTGGTTGGACGCCCCGACCCTCTCCCTCGGGCGGACTGCGCACGCGCAGACCTGGGCCTGAGGGGCGGGGGAGGCAGCTAGCGTGAAGGGAAGTGGGACCTGGTGTGCTGTTCCCCCATGGGTACTGTGGGAAACTGAGACCCGGAGACGGCCAGGGCCAGGAATGAGCGCCAGGGCTGGGGGGAGGTTGGGCGGCTGAGGGACCTCGGCTCGCTTTAGTCAGCAAGTGTTTATTCGGCTCCTATTGCGTGCCAGACACTGTGCTCTCAGCACTGGGGAGACAGGTGCATTTAGTAAGCGCTTAATGTGTGCCTGGCACTGTGTACAGAGCCGGGGAAACAAAATAAATATAAAGTTCCAACCGGCCCTATGCTTATCGCTGAGAATGCAGATAAGTCAATAAGCACCTACTGTGTGCCAAGCAGAAAGGTAAAAGGCAGAGGAGGAGGAGGAACTCAGAATCCAATGGGGAGATGGGAGATAGCTTTGTACAAACAAGCTATAGATGGAATAAAAGGAATTGAAACGTTTTCTAGAGAAGATGGGATCTTTTCTGGAACTTGGAACCAGTGAGCATAGATAAGGAGGGAGACCATTCCAGGCATGGAGTCTGGAGACAGTCTTGTGTGAGCAACACCAAGGAGCCCAGCCACAAACTGGAAGATTCAAGAAGGGAACTTTAGAGCACAGAATGTCAGGCTTGTAGGAGCTTAGAACCTGCGCCTGGGAGTTACTTTAGGAGCTAGACCAGTTCCTTCTTTTACAGAGGACAAAACTGAGCCCCGAAGGTCACACACCAAATTAGTGGCAGAGCCAAGACTTAGAACCCAAGTCCCCTGATTTCCAGTCCATGCCCCTTTTCTTATTTCCCTACCAGTCTTTCTGAGGGCTCTTAAGCTTCTTTGGTTCATTTCAGGTCACAAACTCTCTATGCTCAGGGTCAGCTGCTGTTGTTAGATACAGAGGTAAAAAAGGATGGTAGATACTCTTGTCTCCCCTTTGTCAGAATTGCCTGTTATCCTGGGAGCTGAACACTTTCTGCAAACTTGAACCGCTTTGGCCTGTGGGGAAAGGGATGACCATCCTTGTAGGTTCTATGTTCTTAGAGGGCAGGCACTGCAGATAGACATTTGTATCAGTTCTGGTGTCCCTCATGGGGCTTTCCACCTCCTGGGACCGACCCTAAACTTCTTTGTTAATTATGATGATTCAAAAGCCCGACTGGCAAATTCTGCTTTTGTGGTTCAGAACCTGCTCACTTCTGGGAAATTTGCATTCTTTTCTTTCATTTCAGTCTCCAGTTTCCAAGACAGTTCCTTAATTTTTGTTTTGTTAATGCTGTGTATGGTTAGGTAGCTGAATGGTTCTGCCATGGGCATTGTACCCCCCAAACCATAGAAGTGTTTCAGGCAAACTATAAGCAGGGAAATTCCTTTGCTCCCTTCTATCCTTGTGACTCCTAACCCCAAAATATCTGATAACTCCTATAAGATCCTGAGAGAATTATCATCTTTGGATCATCCTTCAGATGGACAGTGTGAAGATGTGAAACTTTTAACCCTTACAACAGAGAGGTACACCTCCAGGCTATGCCTTGATACCATCAGGTTGTATCTAAGACATCTATCTATCTGTCATGTTCCCTAAACTATGAAGGTCACCTCCTATGTCTTCAGGCAGACCTGGTCAGATGACCAAACTTCCTCTGCCCATGCCTCAGTGCACTACTCTAAAGTCACGTCTTCAGCGTGGCACAAAGTCACGTCTTCGTTGTTGTAAAGAGTATAAAGACCCCAGAAATCACGTCATCTGGGAGAAAAGCTTTCCACTCATGCTATTCCCCTAGAAGGCAGTCTTCCACCTATACTGTCCTTCTGGCCAGATTCAACATTACCTTCTAAATGAATAAATTTCTCTTTTTAGTTTTAAGCTAAGTTTCAGAGTCTTGCATCCTTGCAAAAGGTACCCTTCCCAAACCCTGGGGATTCACCTCAAGCCCCCTACAACAGTTCGATTGCTTTACCCTCTTCATCCTGAAGTTTTGCCTCCTCATTACTGGATAGCAACTCCAGTGAGGAGAGGAGGAGGAGGAGAAGGGTAGAGAGAAAAGATTACCAGATTTAGAGTGAAAAGTTCTAGAAAATCTGGATTCAAATTTTGCTTCCTGGTTTATCCACTATGTGACTTTTGAGCCCTCTGCTCCTAAGTTGAATATACTGGGGATCTTTAACTCACAAGGATTTTGTAAGAAGCAAGTGAAATAAAGAGAAATATGAATCTAGGAGAATAGTATACGTTTATATGATATTTGATTCTTTTGGGGTGATCTTCCACCCATTTACTTTTTTTTTTTTAACCCCTACCTTCTGTCTTAGTTCCAAGGCAGAAGAGTGGTAAGGGCTAGGCAATTGGAGTTAAATGACTGGCCCAGAGTCACTCTGTTTGGAAGTATCTGAAGCAGATTTTCATCCAGGACCTCACATTTTTCTTTTCTTAATCTTTCTTTTCTTAATAATAGTTCTTAAACCTCAAAGAAAGCTCTGAAAATGTTTGCATCTGCTGATGGCTGTTAAGTCACATGATGGGAGCATGGACTTTGAAATAATTTATTCATTATATTCATTCTAGGACTAAAATACTGGTTTGAACTGAAAGCTACAGGCTTTGAAAATAGAAGTATCTGGTCATCTTTGAACTGGAAGAGAACGAGTGATTCCTCTGAGTCTGAAGTGTGAGCTTCTCCAATAGGATTTTGCCAGGCAAAAGTGCCTTGGAAGTTTCTCAGTACAGTGGATAAAGGAATGCATTAGGACTGGGTGCTGTGTAGTCGGCTTGGATTTCTTGGTAGAAGCTTTGTTTTGTTGAGGAGATCTCCTGATAAGGAGATATAAAGCTCTATCTCCTTCCCTTGAGACATTCAAGAGACCCATAGACCTGCAAGGAAGAAGGCATCTTGTACCTTCACTCAAGCTCAGTTTTGTAATTAGAAACACCTAAAATAAAGGCCACCAGGCCTTCTTCCATTGGATTGGAAAAATCAAAGAAGAGTTGCTTCTGGAAAAGAGAGATGGCTGAGCAATTTCTAGTGGAGAGAACTCATGTGAGAAGCATGAGGCAGATGTAAGACAACCTCAAGTAAATGGCCACCTCTGTCTCAGCAGGGACCAAAGCAGTCTCTTGGTGAGTAGCCTATCAGCCTCATGAATTACGTGTAGTCTGTTGCGAAACAGCTCTGCCAGGTATTTTTAAAATGCATTTTGTGAGGGTGCTGATTCAATAGTAGCTTCAGTCCAACAAAATGTTTAATAAACCTTACATGCAGCAGATAATATACAGTTTCAAAGTGCTTTAGTAAAGTCACAGAATCTCAGGTTTTGAAGGGATCCAGGAGACCATCTAGTCTAAGCCATCTCTGAACAGCATAACTGGCATGTACTCTTTCATTTCTTGAAGATGTCCAAAAAAAGGAAACCCACTGCCTACCCTTTGGGACCTCCCATTCCTCTTTGGGATGACTTTCATGATCAGGAAATTTTTCCTTATGTCCTGCCTCAATTGCCCTCTGGGCAACTTCTTTCTTTTTTATTTTTTTAAGCCCTTATCTTCTATCTTAGAATCAGTTCCAAGACAGAAGAGCAGTTAGGAATAGGCAATGGGAGTTAAGTGACTTGGTTAGGGTCACACAGCTATGAATTGTCTGAGGTCAGATTGGAAACCAGGACCTCCCATCTCTGGGCCTGGTTCTCAATCCACTGAGATATCTAGCTACCCCTTCTCTGGAAAATTTCTGTCCTTGACCCTCGTGCTTCCCTTTGGCACCTTTTAGAATAGAGGTCACCCCTTTTCCAGATGGCAGCTGGTTGACTATTTGGAGACAGTTACTGTATCCGTTTTAAGTTGTACCCCCTTACCTTTCTTGTTGCCCTCCTTTAGACACCCTACAGATTATCAGCCTCATTCCTAAACTGTGGTTTCTCATACCACACCCAGTACTCTAGAGACAGTCTGGGGAGATGAAATGAGCACTCTTTCTTTCTAGCCTCTGCCTGTTTTGATGCACCCCAAGACCCATTGTTTTTGGCTGCCCTCTATGACTGGTGATACAGATTGAGCCTTCAGTCCTGCTCAGACCCCTTTAACTGTTGCCTAGTCCTACCTCCTTTAGTTTATATGTAGGAGATTTTCACATCTCTTATGTCATTTGTTCCTCATGATTGCCCTGTGTTAGGTTATATTGTACCTGTTTAATCAACAAGGAGATGGTCTTAGGTGAAATGACATGCCCAGAGTCACTATCCTAATAAGTGACTGCCCCCAAACTCAAATCCAGGCCATCTGACTCCAGTACTCCTGTCAGGCTTATACACTTTGGACCACTATGTAAGCCATTTCCCAAGCAAGTTGACGCCTTTTAAAATCTGTCAGAAAGTGAGCATGCCACCATTGCCTTAAGGACCAACCCAAGTACTTAACTCTTACTCAGCCTCACACAATTTTTGCGACCCTCTGTATGGAATAGTTCTTTTGGATGCGTTCTGGCATAATATAAATGTCAGCTCTTGTTAGTTATAATTAAGTCATTTCCATCATTGTAGAGGGATGGCAAATGTTTGCGATGTGCTGAATTTCCCTATCCGTGGAGGTCTGACCAGGATACAGCTGGCTGCCTGATTTATTTCAAGATGTTTTATAACACAAAGCGATCGAATTCAGTAATCAAAGTTAACTTATCAAACACTTTAAATGTCTTCTTGGAGTCAGGAAGACCTGGCCTCAGATACTTCTAGCAGTGTGCCTCTGGGCAAGTCCCTTAACTACTATCTGTCTCAGTTTCCTCATCTGTAAAGTGGAGATAATTCTAACACCAACCTTTTGTAGATCAAATGAGATATTTGTGTAATGCTTTGCAAAACTTGAGCCCTAGAAATGCTAGCAAGTACTAGTATTAGTATTAGTATTAGTAGTAGTAGTAGTAGTAGTAGTAGTAGTAGTAGTAGTAGTACTACTACTACTACTACTACTACTACTACTACTACTACTACTACTACTGTTACTGTTGTGACTCCCATCCTTCTAGACCAGACATGGGCCTCTCCATCTGGAGGAGGAGGGTATTGGACTAGAGGGCCATGAAGGCCCTTTCAGCTGCAGATCTGAGTCTGGGTTCCCAGGGCTCTTCTGATATCATTGGGTGTCTTTTGCATTATCCTGGCTTCCACTGTGCTAACATTATCCACTGCCTCCAACTTCCTCTTAGTGCTGCAGGAACTGCGTTATCAAGAGAAAGTGGTCAATTGTGTGGTTGAAAAGTGAAGGCTCATTGTTTCAAAGATAATTTGTCATTGTGAGCACTTTATTTCTCCTTTCTCTTACTCTTCTTCTTTTCTGGACACATGATTCAGAATGGGTAGAGGCATCTTTTTAGGTTAACATTCCGGCACTTGGGCATGAGTTTTGTGCTTTTTCTCCAGAGTTGGAAGGATTCACTGACATTGAATCATGAACCTTCCAGGGACTAGGTGGAGATGAGAAGCTATGTTAAAAATGGCAGCCCCATCAGATGCTAAGAAACATGCTGTTATCCTGCCTCTCTGTCTCTCTAGGTGGAATTATTTTTTCCTTTATGATGGTTCAAAGGTAAAGGAAGAAGGAGACCCAACAAGGGCTGGCATTTGCTATTTCTACCCTTCTCAGGTAAGCCACTTCTTTACTCAGGAGTCAAACACCTGTTATTCCCACATGACAACTTTTTTGAAAGTTCAGTAGTAATAGTGGGGCCATCAGCCATGTGTGAGCTGTGAATGTTTTGTTTTATTTGGAACGTGTGCAAGCATGACCACAAAGATCTATAAAGTACTTTCCATGTCACTGGAACTCAGACCGTGCCTTTGGGAAGACACATAGTTTATAGTTGAAGCATAAAATCTGTCTGCATGAAGCTCACACTTTATCCCCAGGCCTTAGTCATCAGATTGCAGGTTTTAGTCTCGAACTCTCTGCATTATTTTGTCCTACTGCAACCATCCCTGCTGTCCCCCCCTGCATTCATTTTCCTTCTCCTTAGCAAAGTAGATATTAGTGTCAACTAATGTGATAACCAAGGCTTGGACAATGTCCTCATCGTGGTCCTGGGATTACCCCCTTAATTTGTGCCACTCTGGTCTTTAGAGAAGGTTGATACTTAGCCCTGAAAGGCGAGGGTTTTTCTGCATGTGCTCATGCCCAGTGCCTGGCCTGTAGTTCTACTATGTGCTTATTCCCTCCTGCTTCCACAGTACAGAATGTGGGCAGGCTCACTCGGTCGATATTCTCTATTGTTCAACCATCCACATAGTGAGTGAACCTTCTGTGTCCAGGCAAGAGGGGCAGGATTTCAATTTCTTCAACGGAATTCACTCCTTTCCCACAGACTGCCCTTGACCAGCAGGAGTTACTCTGTGGACAGATTGCTGGAGTTGTCCGCTGTATTTTTGAAATTTCTGGTTCTCCTCCCAGTCTTATTCGCCTAAGGAAATTGAAATTTGCCATAAGGGTAGACGGAGATTACCTTTGGGTAAGTTTAAAATTATGTTTATTATGAGATAGGAATAGGCCCTGGATTTCATTGGGGTGGGGAACTTCTCTGAACTTGGAGTCTTAGGGAGTTGCCCAGAGCTCTTAGAGGTCAAGTGACTTTCTGAGAGCCATACAGTCAGGGAGTGTCAGAGGCAGAACTTGAACTCTGGTCTTCCTGGTGTCTTAGTTGAGAGCTATTAAAAAATTATTAGTTTGGGGGAAGCTAGACAACACAGTAGATAGAGAGCCAGGTTTAGAGTCAGGAAGACCTAGGT
This sequence comes from Monodelphis domestica, assembly GCF_027887165.1. Taxonomy (NCBI): domain Eukaryota; kingdom Metazoa; phylum Chordata; class Mammalia; order Didelphimorphia; family Didelphidae; genus Monodelphis; species Monodelphis domestica. The sequence continues at coordinate 25,663,945 of NC_077229.1, forward strand.
TCCAAACTGGCCTCAGACACTTCCTGGCTGTGTGACCTTGGGCAAGTCACTTAACCCCATTTGTCTAGCCTTTCCTCTTCTAGAGTCGTTACTAGGACAGAAAGTAAGTGTTTAAAAACAAAAGTAAAAAAGATTGGTGTAACTAAATTTAGACAGTATGAGTCCTTTGGTCAAAAAATACCCAAGCCCATGATGTTATTTACTGCTTGTAAGAACAGTCACCTTCTTCCCTTCTCTGCAGCCAGATACTTCCTAATGCTTGTTTCTAACCAGAGGGCATTGTAGTCTTTTGCCCAATAGCCAGGACCCCCATTTAGTCTGATTTACAAATTGAGCTTTTGCCTTCATAATTGTATTGGTTCATCAGGATTATGGGCAGGATGACCTAGAAACCGGAATGCATGTATAGTTATATGTATTTAGATGTATAATTCCTTGAGTTTTAGGGAACACAAAATTAAAGACATTTTCATTTCCATAAAGCAATTTAGACATGTGCTTTCTTTAGCTAGTAAGACTTTTTAAATTTTTAAGCTCCTATCTTCTGTCTTAGAATGTATTGATTCTAAAGCAGAAGAGTTGTAAGGGCTAGGCATTTGGGGTTAAGTGACTCACCAGGGACACACAGCTAGGAAGTGTCTGAGGCCAGATTTGAACCCAAGACCCCCATCTCCAGGCTGGGCTCTCTATCTATTGTTCTCCCTAGCTGCCCAGAATCTTAAGACTTTTAAACTAGTCGAGTTGCCTATTGGCAAGGATAAAGATACTGAGGGACCAGGAGGCCAAACAAGTGAGCCAGGGTCACATAGCCATTTGCTTTATGTCTGTCTCTCATTTCAAGGGTAGCCTACATGTTAGTGCAGTGGAGTACCTCACGACTATTTCTATAGAAGTGAGACAGGTAGTTTATTCAGTTAAGCAAGTATTCATTGAATGTCTTCTGTGGGACCACAGCATTCTAGGGCCCCCTGTATAGGAAGCTCATGGTCTACTTAGGGACATGAGAAACTTACACATAGAAAAACTGGAAATATTCCAAGTCCTGTATAATAAAGGGCTAAATAGGATATAATCAGGTTCCAAAATGTCAGTCAGCCAGTAAACATTTATGAATTATACTTTAATGGTGTGACTAAAATATATGAAAATTATAATTAATGTGATGGTCACAGATTTAAAATATTATAGCTCAGAGTCAATGACTTTTAATAGCTTTTACTTACAAAAGAGGTGGAAAGAGTAAAAGTAGAGAAATACAAAAAGGTATAGAGAAGATGTCTAGCCTATCACACAAAATATTTCTCTGGTGCTCGACTCAGCCAAGCACAATTTGATAACCCTCTCAACCAAAGTTAACTCTCTCTGGAAGTCAGGAAAGGAAAGCCAGCTATTCACTCACCCAAGTTCTCTCCAAGAGGCAGGTCAAGATGACTCAAGCTGACGATGACTCCTGAAGCCTACTCTTCTTGAAGCCGACTACCCAGCCCCAGAAATTCAGGAGCTTTCTTCATAGTGACTTCTTGTCCCTTCTCCTCTTCACAGGGGCCAATCACAGTTTCCAAATGGTTCAGCACTGCCCAGGGGTGCAGTGTCTTATGGGATTCACTTCTCACCTCTGAAGGCGTTAATTCTTATTCTAGGCCTCTGAAGTTGTAAACCTTGTTTTATCATGGGATTCACACATTTCTGACTGATTGGGTTAAAGGGTGGAGCTCTCTTTACTTAGTGGTTAGCTAGGTTCTAAGTAGGGGTACTAAAAAGAAAGAGTTGACTAAGTGTTAACTCAAAGTAGACAAAGAGAATAAAGAATTCCCTTTCATACATGCTAAATGCCAGGTACTGTGCCAAGCCCTGGGGGATACAAAAAGGGCAAAAAACAGACCTGCCTTCAAGGAGCTCATGGTCTAATGGGATATATCATATGATATAGTTAGTGTGATGGACTTTTTTCCTTTTAAACCCTTACCTTCCATCTTGGAATCAAAACTGAGTATTGGTTCCAAAGCAGAAGAGTAGTAAGAGCTAGACAAAGAGGGTTAAGTGACTTGCCTAGAAAGTAACTGAGGCCAGATTTGAATTCCCATGTCTAGGCCTGGCTCAGACCACTGAGCTACCCAGCTGCCTCCCACCAGTATGATGGACTTTCAGCAAAGAAGAAAAATATTAGTGCATTTTACAGGAGAGGCTTCCTGGAAGAGAGTCATTTGTTGAGCTGGGTCCTGTGAGATAAGGACATTAATTGGAACAGAAGAAGCCAGGGAGAGCAGTAGAGTGGGAGTCAATAGGAGTTATGATGAAGAGGGATAGGAGGAATCCAAGGCTCTTTGAAGACAGCAGGCTGGAACAGAGGATTGTGTTGGGGAGCCTGGATAGGGTGGTGAGACCAGACCATGGAGATGTTTAATGCCCCAGTGAGAGGGAGCATGGCCTTAGCTGCAGCTTTGTGGTATCCCTCTTGTGTTCTGAAGGTGCTGGGCTGCACTATAGACCTCCCTGATGTCAGATGCAAGGAATTCCTGGATCAGCTGATTGGACTTTTTAGTTTTTATAATGGACCCATTTCTCCAGCTTACAAGGTATGTGGTTATAGATTAGGTTACACTGCTTCATCTGCGGGGCCCTTTTGGAAGACAAATGTTACCAGTAACTCTGAGGCTGCTCTTTGATCCTATTTATAGGAAGATCCTTTTCCTCCTGGAGCTGTTAGCATCTGCCCTCTGGGCGGGTGACAGAGTTCTCCCTGAGCACCCGTGGATGCAGTCAATGGCCATGGTGGTCCATCCTGTTGTCTTCCCTTCTGCTCAGCCTGAGCATTCTGAGGGTTGGAAAGCAGGTGTTTTTGTTCAGCTCTTGGCTTCCAGGCCTGTGCAACTGGAGGAGAGCATCCCAAACCCCCAGGGCCTTGGGCTGCACTGCTGAAAAGAGTGTGTGCAGTCAAGGGGCCTTCCCCACTCCCTGGGAGAGCAGAGCAGAGCTGGGGATGAATGACCCTGGCCCAAGAGGCTGTTTCAGGTGGAATGAATTTACTGCGAATCTTTCCCACTGTAGAATCATCCTCAGGAAGAGCTCAGCAAAGAGTGGGATAGCTTCATCACCTCTATTCTAAAAAATACCAATGAGCTGCACAAAATATTCAATTCTCTTTGGAACTTGGACAAAACTAAGGTAACCTAACTTCTCCTTTTGCCCTTTATTTATTACATGTAGGAGAAGAATTGCTTCTCCAGCCTATTTTAAAAATGGAACAACTATATCTATATCTATGTATATGTATATATGCACACATACACCTCCATGCACATATGCCTATAGAGTAGAACTCCCTTATCTGTGGTTTGGCTTTCCATGGTTTCAGTTATCCAAGGTCAACCAGGAAGTGAAGGCATCGACCTGAGGCAGTTTCTGATTTCACTTTCACTTTTTTAAGCTTATTATTATTGTTGTTGTTATTTTATGGTGAGGGATGGAGGTTTAGGTGTGCCACGCCAAGGAGCAGGAGCAGGAGAGAGCACATATTTTGGGGGCTGAGCAGGTTTTAGCTTATATTCTCCGTTTCAACCATCCATAGGTCTTAGACCATATCCAGGCCCTACCCTGTGTATATGTCCATATAAACACACTTACACACATATATGATATTGCACGATGTAATATAATCTATATGATTTTACACTATACACTATAAAGAAGCAACATGGCCAAATGGGTAGAGTCATGGTCTCCAAACCAGGAAGGTCTGGATTCTAATGTGTCCTTGATACCTACTCTCTGTGATCTTCTTTGAGTTTCTGGCATTTCTCTAAGGCAATAATGTCTTAGGATTTCAGATTTAAGAGCTGGAAGGGCCTTTAGAAGCCATTAAGTCTGACTTCTCTCTCTCTTTTTTAATTTTTTTTAAAACCCTTACCTTCCATCTTAAGAGTCAATACTGTGTATTGGCTCCAACACAGAAGAGTGGTCAGGGCTAGGCAATGGGGGTCAAGTGACTTGCCCAGGGTCACACAGCTGGGAAGTGTCTGAGGCCAGATTTGAACCTAGGACCTCCCGTCTCTAGGGCTGGTTCTCAATCCACTGAGCTACCCAGCTGCCCCCGACTTCTCTCTTTTTAATAAGAGTAACTAGCATTTTCTCTAATGCTTTAAGGTTGGCAAGGCATTTTACAGATGTTACCATCACTGGATTCCCACAATAGCCCTGAGAAATAGCTGCTATAATCATCCCCATTTTATAGAAGAGAAAATTGAGGTTAAGTGACTTGTCCTGTGTCACACAGCTGGGAAATGGCCAAGACGGAATTTAAACCCAGGTCATTCTGACTCCCAAGTCCAGCACTTTATCCCTTTTGCCTCCTAGCTGCCTGTTTTACAGAGAAGTTGTGATCTATATGGGGGGTGTTGAGAAGACCTAAGACTCTAAAGGCCCCTCTCAACATGTGCTCTAGCCATGGGCTGTATCTTGTTTTTTCTGCTCCTATCTCATTAGGGGTGTTGGATTTGGTGGTCAGAATCACCCACTCTTCCGCTACTTAGAGCTGATACAAGTTTTGGCCACATTTGGGAAGAGAGAAGGCAAGACTAGATTGAGGTGGGAGAGAGAGGTGGCAAAGCCCCTGCTTTTTAATTGGAGACATTCTCTTTGCTCTGGGGAGGGAGTGGGTAAGAGGTGGGCTGGGCAGGCAGCTGACCTGGGCATCCCACACTCTGCTTATTGGTATTTTGTATAATGGTGAACATTATGTCCTTTGAGAAGGCACCCAAGGGAAACAAAGGGAGTTTTTTTCTCTTTGAAAACTGAAGTCCTTGAAGGTGGCTGAGGAGATTGATTTCCTTGACTGCTCTTTCTGTTAGTGGCTTCGGTGCTTCTCGAGGCTAAGGTGCCTAGTATCTAGAAATGGGATGGTGATGACTCACCCATGGCTTCCAGCGCTTGGTACAGAGCCTGGCCTGGTAGAAGCTGAATAAAAGCTTCCTGGTTGGTTAGTTGCCTTCAGTCAGTTCTCTAGCCTTGAAGATGGGTTTACACAGAGTCCAACTCACAAGTCCACAGAGTTTGTGTTTTTTTTTAATAATGTCTTCATGGACTTGAGAGATGTCTTTAGTATGTGGTTGAACAAAAAAGGGGATCAAACCCAAGATATCGACTTATTTATATAGCACCAACAAATTAATGACATTTCTAGGACACTGTTACTGAAAAGGGAGATGGCCAGGAGTTTGCTTGTCAGGTATTATAGCAAGTTTCTGACAGTTTTAGCATCCTCACCCAAGGAAATGTTTCTGGGTCCGGCCTGGGGTTTTGTCTTTCTATTGTGTTGTAAGGGAAACCAGACAAGGAGAGGAGCTGGAGTGCTTCTGGAGGAAGGTGGTGGAGTAGGGCTGATTGATATTTGCTGGCACTAATTGTATTGGGGTGGGTGGGGGGCCTTAGGCCATTTTTAGCACCAGTGCTAGTATCAGAAACCATTTCCTCCCACTCACTGTTGAAGGGTAGTTCTAGCTCCCTTGGCAGAGAATAGTCCGTTCCCTCCCCCCCCCCCCCCCCCCCCCCCCCCCGCCATCCAGATGTCCTCATTTACTCAGCATCAGGGATGGCTTGGAGGGCAATTTGTCATCTCTTCTAGCTATCAAGCCTGTCCTCACCAATGCCAGGCCAAGTGGTTGACTCAGATCTCACCATATAGCATGCTCAGCTTTTCTAGAGTTAAATTTAGGATTGTCCATTCCGCCTCCATCTTGTCCTCTTTAATGTGTTGTCTATTGTCTGACTTTTTTCCACAGGTGGAGCCTCTCCTCTTACTAAAAGCTGCTCTCATTCTGCAAACCTGCCAGCGATACCCTCACATTCTGGCTGGCTGCATCCTCTATCAGGGACTGTGAGTCACTAAGGGGCCCATCTTATTTATTGTGGTAGTCATACATGCTTCAGAGCTTGGCATGGCATTGACTGCCTTGTCCAGAGCTCCCTCTTGCCTGTGGTCTTGAGAGGGGAAGCCAAGTCTTTGGTACTCAGGGTATAGACATGTGTTGAAACAGAAGATGCTCCCCATTTGATTTGGGGGGAGGTGGGGTAAAGTTGGAGGGGTTGTGGAGATGGATGAATTTATTTTTTAATGAGAACTAATTTAAATTTTTTCAATCAGTAAAAATCTATCTTTCCTCCCTCCTACTCCAACCCACCCCCCCTTCTTCCCTTAACTAATTGAGAATGAAAGAAAAATAAAATCCTTGTTGCAGAGATGTGACATTATGCACAATAAATTTCTGCATTGGCTACATCCAAAAAAATGTTTTGGCCATCCTCTTGGGTCCATCATTTCTACCTGGAAGCAGGCAGCAGATTTTCTCAGTCCTCTGGAATTGTTGTCCATCATTATACGGATCACAGTTCCTAATTCAGAGTGTTGTCTTTACTATATTGTTGTCATTGTATAAATTGTCCTCTGTTTCTTCTCATTTCACTCTGCCTCAGTTCATAACAAATCTTCAAAGATTTCTCTGAAACCACCTTCTTACATCACAATAGTATTCTTATCACATATATACTATAACTTCCCCAACTTAGAGGCATCTCTCCAGGCTTTTTCCCTTCCTCCCTTCCTTCCTCCCTTCCTTCCTTCCTCCCTTCCTTCCTTCCTTCCTTCCTTCCTTCCTTCCTTCCTTCCTTCCTTCCTTCCTTCCTTCCTTCCTTCCTTCCTTCCTTCCTTCCTTCCTTCCTTCCTTCCTTCCTTCCTTCCTTCCTTCCTTCCTTCCTTCCTTCCTTCCTTCCTTCCTTCCTTCCTTCCTTCCTTCCTTCCTTCCTTCCTTCCTCCCTCCCTCCCTCCCTTCCTCCCTTCCTCCCTTCCTTTCTTCCTCCCTTCCTCCCTTCCTCCCTCCCTCCCTCCCTCCCTCCCTTCCTCCCTTCCTCCCTTCCTCCTTTCCTTCCTTCCTTCCTTCCTCCCTTCCTCCCTCCCTCCCTTCCTTCCTTCCTTCCTTCCTTCCTTCCTTCCTTCCTTCCTTCCTTCCTTCCTTCCTTCCTTCCTTCCTTCCTTCCTTCCTTCCTTCCTTCCTTCCTTCCGTCTGTCTATCCATCCATCCGTCCGTCTGTCTGTCTGTCCACCCATCCATCCATCCATAGAATTGACAAGACTTGACTACTGATTAAAAATGGAGCTGGGGGTGGGCTTAGGGTTACAGAAGAGAGAATAAAGACTCCAAGGTTGCAAAACTGGGTGATTAGAAATAGAAATTGAGAATTTCAGAGGAAAGCTAGGCATGGGGGTAGGAGGGCTGGGAAAGGGGAAAAGATAATGAGTCCACTTTTGGATGTACTGAGTGTGAAATGCTAATGAGCTCCAGGTGGAGCTATCCAGCAGGCAGGGGGTGGTGTAGGACTGAAATGCAGGAGCAAAGAGAGATTAGGACTAGATAGGTTGCCTGCTTGCTCTGTTTGGCAGTTATCTGCATAGAAGATTCATTAGAGCAGATGGGATCACCAAGGGAGAGAGTCTAGAGAAAGAAAGGGATCCAGAGCAGAACCATGGGGAAAATGTACACTCACATGGCAGGAGATGGCTGATGCTTTAAGAAGGGCGAAGGAGAAGTCAGGTGGAAGGAGAACTAGCTTAAAGTATGACCCCAGAAGCCAAAGGATGAGAACTCAACAATGTCAGAGCCTGCAGAGGTCAAGGAGAATCTTAAAAGGCTCTTGGATGTGATTGGCAACCTTGTTAACCAACTCAGTTGAGTGTTGAGGTTGGAAGCCCAATGTAACAGGTCGAGAAATGTGCAAATGAGAAAATGGAGGTACAGACAACATTTCTATGCAGTTGTCTATGCAAGGGGAAGAGGTATGAGATGGTAGTTTGGACAGATGATGGTGACAAGTTCTTGAAGGATTGGAGATTCCTGGGTGGGCTTCTAGGCAACAGGAAAATAGTTGAAATGGAGAGAAAGAAGATGAGAGAGGAATATTTGAAGGGTAGTCTTTATAGAAGGCATTCAATCGGAAAGCATTGATAGGAGGGAATGGAATCAAGGGCACAAGGAGAAGTTGTGGTCTCAGCAAGGAAGAAGTGCTCTTTCTTTCTCAAAGATCTGAAGTAAAGGAGGTGAGAGTGGGGGATGCCATAGAAGGATTTAGAATTATAGAATTGCAAAGAAGGGGACAAGGATAGCCTCAATGTCCTCTCCTGAAAGTGGGTGAGAGGGTGGTAAGAAAAGTCTGAAGAGAGTAGGGAATCGTAGCATTATTATAGGTAGTCACAAAATCAGGGAAGAAATAACAGAATGACTGTGTAGCCAGGTGGGTCAAGGTCAAATTGGAGAACTTCAATTTGTCAGGGACTCAGTTGTCTTGGCTGTGTGACTTTTCCTACTCTGTTCATTGTCTCACCTACTCCTTACTCCCATGAGTTCCAGATGAGGTAGATACTGCTAGACAGAGACACATCTAAAAGGAGAACTGGGGGTCTTAATGGACCACTGGCTCATCTTGAGACATCAGTGATCTGTCTACCAAAGGAAGTTAATGCTGCGTTAGGCTGTGAGATGTGTCCAGGCTAGGAAGGTAACAGGCCTGCTATATTCTGCCTTGGTCCAACCACACGTGGTCAGTACTGAGCAGCACAGAAGAAAGACACTGATAGTGTCCAGAGGAAGGTGACCAGGATGAAGAAGAGCTGAAAGGTCATCCCATAGTAAGGTCACTTGAAAGAACAGGTTGTTTATCTTGATAAGAGAAGGGCTGGCTGTGCTTGTTGTCTGGAGCTGCCCTGTGGAGAAGAGAGAAGTCTTGTTCTGAGTAGTCCCTGAAGACATGACCAGGATGCCCCACAGGAAGGTGCAGAGAGGCAACCTGAGGCTCCAGGAAAAGAAAAACGTGCTAACAACTTACACTTTACAGGAGTTAGCTTGTGGGAAGATTGAAAGGTCAGGAAATTGTGGGCAGAAAGAGATTCCGAGGTCATAGATCTTGGGATTATAGGTATATTTCTGAGGGATTTTACATTGCTATTTGTCCCCAGTGGGATGGAGAAGGATAGAAACTGGAGTTATTTATTTATCTATTTTTCAATCTTTACTTTCTGTCTTAGAATCAGTACATAAGATCAGTTCTAAGATAGAAGAGGGATAAAGATTGAGGACAAGTGACTTGCTTAGGGTCACACAGCTAGGAAGTGTCTGAGGCCAGATTGTAACTCAGGTCCTCCTGACTCCAGGCCTGGCTCTCTCCACTGTGCTGCCTAGCAGCCCCCCAAACTAATCATTTTTAAAATAGTTGTTTACTAAGAACCCAGGAAGATGGGCAATGAGGGTTAAGTGACTTGCCCAGGCGCATAGCTAAGAAGTCTCTAAGGCCAGATCTGAACCCAGGTCCTCCTGTCTCTAGATAGACCTGGTGCTCTATCCACAGAGCCACTTCGCTGCCCTTGTCCTGTACATTTTTGCCACTTTCCTGGTTGGGAGGAATTGTATGAGACCCTGCATCTGCCGCTGAGTTCTCCGTGGCCTCGGGAGTCACTCGTTATTGTCTGTGTGTTGCACCTCCTAGGATTGTGAGTACCCAGCTGCCACCTTCGCTCACTGCCAAAATCCTTCTCCATCGAGCATCATCTCCTCACAAGGTACAGTAAAGGGTGGGGTTTGGGCTGCCTGCCTGTTCCTTCTCTTCTCCCCTTGAACCTGGCATTCTCCAGAGTGACTGATGCTAAGTGGTAGATTTATCCAGAAGCTGTAGTTGGATAATCGACTTCATCAGCTGGAGTTAGAGGGGGCCCTCCAGGTTGTCTCTTGTGCCATCTCCCAAGTTGCAGGGGTCACTCCTGCCCCTCCACTGCACTCTGGCCATTTCCCGTTTCTCAGGAATAAAGTCACTGGAGAAAGCTGAAAGGCAAACCAATAGCTCTCAGTAGGACTAGCAAGTTTCTAAAACATGCTACAGCCTGACACCTTCATTTTACAGATGAAACAGCTGAGGCTCCAAGGAGCCAAGTGATTTGCCCTGGGGCAGGCACCCAGTTGGTAATTGCTAGAACTGGAATTGGAACAGAATTTTCTCAACTCCAGAGTCAAGTGATTTTTCTGTGACACCAATTATCTAGGTGGTGGCCTTAGTTGGTTAATTCCTCACATCAAGCAGGACTTGATGAGTTTGATTTCCCATGAAGATATACTTATATGGAAGGAAGAATTAATTTTAAAAAATACTATCAAAGGGGGAAGCTGGGAGGCTCAGTGGATTGAGAGATAGGAGGTCCTAGGTTCAAAACTGGCCTCAGACACTTCCTGGCTGTGTGACCCTGGGCAAGTCACTTAACCCCCATTGCCTAGCCCTTATGCTCTTCTGCCTTGGAGCCAATACACAGTATTGACTCTTAAGACAGAAAGTAAGGGATTTTTTTTGTTTTGTTTTATTTTTTAAATATTGTCAAAGCCTCCCCGGTTGACCTTAGGTCATTTGCATGTGATTTTGTTTTGATGGGGGCTTCTGGAGGGTCGTTGGGAGCTTGGATTGTTTGAAGTAGGAGAGTATGAAGAGAGCTGAAAGTCAGTTGCTATAAACAAGAGCTCAGTTTTCCTAGATTTCTTTTTCCTCGTTCTAATTTTCCTCATGAAAATCAATGTGGAAGAAGCAGTATGATGTGCTAATAACTCACATGTCTGGTGATTCCAGAATGACAGCCATTCCTGGCTTATGAATGGGGTGGAGTCATATTGCATCATAAGAAATGACAATCGAGGAGACCCAGGAAACCTAGAGGGACCTGTGTTAGGTGTTGCTGAGAGAAGGAAGCAAAATCAGTCTAGCCATACACCCTGCCTTTAACTTGTAAGAAGTAAAGCAGTTTAAACCACACCCATCTGGGAAGCGTATCCAGGAAAGGGATGTGGAAGCAAATGGGACATTTTTATTAATGACCTTGTTAGAGTTAATATACTCAAAGACAGATAGTGGAATTTGTAAAAAGAATCCACCTGTGAGATAGAAAAGCAGCCAGGTTGCACAGTGGATAGAGCACCAAGCTTAAAGTCAGGAGGACCTTAGTTCAAATCTGGCCTCAGACACAAGTCACTTCACCCTGTTTGCCTCAGTTTCCTCATCTGTAAAATGGTCTGGAGAACAAAATGACAAACCATCCCAGTGTCTCTGCCAAGAAAACTTCTTGTAGGGCCACAAAGAGTCAGACATGACTGAACAATAGCAAAATGTGAGAGCCTTGTTTTTCACAAATGTAGTGAGAGGCAGTGTGGTGTAGTGGTACCAATCCTGGCCTGTTCTTAGGATACCTGAGGTTCTGCCATTGACTTGGCTGACATTTGGCCTTGGTCAGGTCTCTCTGGGCCAGGTTTTCCTACCTGCACAATGATGGGATCAGGCTGAATGATTTCCAAGGTTCCTTTTAACTCTGGCATACTTTGAGTCTTTGTGTCCCAGTAGAAGATTTTACCTGGCCATTTATTGGAAAGAATTGTCATTGGGGAGCTTATTTATTTATTTATTTTTTATTTTTTTATTTTTATTTTTTTTTAAACCCTTACCTTCCGTCTTGGAGTCAATACTGTGTATTGGCTCCAAGGCAGAAGAGTGGTAAGGGCTAGGCAATGGGGGTCAAGTGACTTGCCCAGGGTCACACAACTGGGAAGTGTCCGAGGCCAGATTTGAACCTAGGACCTCCCGTCTCTAGGCCTAGCTCTCAACACACTGAGCTATCCAGCTGCCCCCGGGGAGCTTATTTATTGCTCAGATGAAAAAGCCCCAGAAACTTGAGCCCATAATTCTTTGTGGCCGTAATACCTGTGTCAGGTCTGGGACTCAAATCCAAAAATGGAATTTCTAGATGAGGGTTTTTCATGGCCTCACAGAGAACATGGGGTTCTGACTCCAATATTGAGAGTTTGGAGTCGAGTTTGCCAAAGGAAGCCAATAGTGGGCGCTGCTCGCTGGCCTGTAGTCTCTCCTTGCCCAATCCCTGCCATGCTAGTGGGTGAGCAGCTTGGGAAAGCTTCTGGCCCATCTGTTTTGCTCTTGGTTTAGACAAAAGATGGACTCTGTGTGCACAGTTGAATTTTGCAAGCAGATGGTATGGTAGATTCCTGATGGTTAGGTCAGGCCCAACTTGGAGTGAAAGAGGGAGCAGCAGTGAGAGCCAACTGATGTGTGTTTATTTTCAGAATCTACCTGCAGGAAGGGACGCCCTTCATGAACATGGTAAGTGCTCCGAGTCATTATAGCATCTTGAAAATGGCAGGCTCTTCTGCTACCCCCTAAGAATCATGTTTGGCTTTAAAGGCTGACGAACGTAAATGATTATTTCTGTATCCCCATATGCCTCCTTCATCTGGTCACAAGGTGGTGAAAACAGACGAAGAAAAGCCTGTCTCTCAGTCCTGGGTTCTGAGCTCGGTTTTCAAGCCAGGACTTTTGAATCCTTGTTTCTGATCCTTCTCTGTTATTGCTGTGACTGTCCAGACAGCTTCCAGAGGTGGCTGTGTGCCTGTCTTTTGGGCCATGCCTGAGGGTAGAGCTAGGGGTTGCTGCCATGAGGGAGTTCTTTCTACCAGAGACTCGGTCTTATAAGGCAGTTTAGGGGCTAGATGCAGTACAGTACCCACCCACCCACCCACCCCAGGCTGAATGATTTCCAAGATTCCTTTGAGTCTTTGGGTCCCAGTAAAGGATTTTACCTGGCAATTATTTACTGGAGAGAACTGTCATCAGGGGAGCTTATTTATTGCCCAGATGAGAAAAGATCCAGAAGCCTGGACCTCTGTGAGCCCTTTGTAACCTCATCATAATACCACCCACCCATCCCAGCCTGGGCTTCCCCTCTACCTACCTTTAATTTGCTTTTGTTCAGCTGTCTCCTTCCAAAATGCTGCTTGCCGATCCCCTGCCCAGGCATCTCCCTTCTCTTCCCCGTGGCAGCATGGGCTGGGAGCTCATTCCAAGTTTTGCTGCTAAGGGTTTATTATGTGGGTGCACTCAGTCTTTATTCTATTTTGCAATTCCAGAATGTGCACTGCCGGCGAATGTCCAGATCACCCCTGTTTTCCTTACAGAAGATGAAGCTGTTAGCCTTCGAGATTTCCCAGTAGAATGGATGACAAGGTGGGATGTTCAGAACATCAATTCTGGTAGACGTCCACCAGCACACACACACACACACATCCCCCATGTGGGCAGCTTGGCCCTTCAGTGGGGTGAGTGGCCAGATGTGACCACTGATCTCAAAGCCCTTCTGTCAATTTCTGATGCTGCAGACAGGCCAGCCTGTATTAACTGTGACAACAGTAACAAAAATTCGCATTTGCCCAGTTTTAAGATTGCCGGTGTTTTTGCCGGTGACTCTCCTTGGGCAGATATTGCTATTATGGTCATACTGCAGATGAGGAAAATGAGGCCAGGTAGTATTTAAGCCTTAAATGCCCTCATACTGCTTTTATTTTTGTTGTAAGAATAACTATACCCATTCCTTGATATTCATCCTGGCAGTAGGGCACTGACTGGTTTCACGCACATGGGTCAGACATCATTTCCTCTCTGTGTTCCCATTGCCTGGAGGCACCTTGCCCAAGAGATGTATTGTTGACTTTTCATTAGTGGTTTAGTACAATCATCATTTAGCTTTCTCAACGAGTGGCCTGCTCTCTGAAACTGGCCGACGTCTGGGAATGTCCCTAACATTTGTCTCATTTATCAGGTCTCCTGAAACTCTGGCCAAAGGCAAAGAGAAACCAGACTCACCGACTCAAGGGAGCCAGAGTCCTCCAGGACCTAGAGGAGTCGACCATGGGGATGACGATTATCTGGCTTGGAAACTGGCAACAGCACTGGTGGGTGACTCCGTTTGTCCAGATGGTCCCACAGAAGCCTGTGAGGGGACAGGACATCTGCTCAGCCATAACTCAGATAGCATCAACCCCCCAAGATTTCAAGAGCCTGCTAAGAGCCAGGGACCAGGACTCGGCACTAGCCCAGGGAAGGAGCCCGGGTTGCTCCAAAGGGAACATGGGTCCTTCTCCCAACCTTCTGCAGTCCCCAGTCCAGGAGGTAAGGAGATGGAGACATCCTCAGTGCCTTTGGACTTCCCAAGTGTTTGTTCCCATGAGGGTCATGATCCATACCAGAACACCGTTAGTCCAGAGTCAACGGCAGCAGAACCTGGGTCACTAGAGGGATCCCCTGGTAGTCTCACCTCGTGCCCTCCCAAGGAACTCATGCAGACCCCCCTGGAAGGCCTCTGTGAAGATGATTTAGGGAGTCCCAGCCAGGTCTATGCTCCCGGAGGAGGCCATCTCCCCCACACGCCTGGCAGCCCCATGGCCTCATCTCTCTCAGGCTCCAAGCATCTAAGACAGGAGGAGCTCTCTGCTGAAGAACAGGATTCTGGTCAGCTTGTGGTAGGGGACAGCCCACAGGAGTCAGCCCATGGACTGGGGGGCCGTTCTGGCTCACTGGGGTCTCAGGGCAGTGACTTCTCTACAATTGGACCTGACTTGAGCTTCCCCTGGAGGAACCCTCAGCCCATACTGGTCAAGATGTACCTGTATACTCACAGTGTTAAAGGGCTGGCCTTGTCCCTGCTGGCCGAAGAACCTCTGCTCAAGGATGCAGCACTCATCGAGGATGTGGTAAGTGGAGGAGGCATTTACAGAGCACCTGCAGATATCTTACTTGGTCTCCACAACAACATTGTGAGGTAGGTGGTATTATTATTTCTGTTTTACAGATGAGGAAACAGGCATAGAAAGGGTAAGTGACTTGGCCAAGGTCACACGGCTAGTAAATGTCTAGGGCTCGATTTGAACTCAGGTCTTCTTGAAGATTCTAGACTCAGAGCTCTATTCTTTGTATCACTTAAGTGTCTCAGTGATCCCAGACCTCAATTTACTTCTCTTTAGGGTTGAAGATCATGGGAGAGTGTTGGCCAGTCCCTCACGTTCATGTTATGAGAGGAGGGGATGGGTCCAAAGACATGACCCACCTAGCCTCACAAAAGCAAGAAGCAGCAGAGCTGGACTGAGGATCTGATGTTCCCACTCAGAATCCAGTGCTCTGTCCTGGCCGCCAGCACCCACCCATTGGCGGTCATCTCCCTTCCTCCTTTTAGCCTGAGGGGTGTACTGGGGTGAGCCCCTGCTATGCTTACCCTATGGCTGCTCAGGGCCTGCTCATGAGCCCAGTAGGTGGTTCTCTGGGGGAACTGCCCCCCCCCATTCCCCCCTTCCCCCCCTCCTCCCCCCAGCACTCACTGATTCTCCTTGATTTCCTGGGAAGCCTTAGGTCATGGGTCATGGGTTCCTCTGAATCAGTGTTTGCCTTGTGGAGCTGGCCTCCTGTCCACGGCCTCAGCCCTGGATCTTGGCAGGTCCAGCAGCCTCCGACTGTGTCACTTGAGGGAGAAGTAGTGATGGTTCACCCATCCTTGGCGTTGGCATGGCCAGACTGGTCACCACTTGGCATTTGACTCTTTCTTCCTTTAGAAAAGGTTGTACGGCTCGGGTGATACATTGACCGATGGGGCTCCTGCATCCTTGAGGCCTCTGGGGTGTGGGATTGGAAAGATGACAGTTGCCATGGTAACTGCCTCCTTTGATGGCAGGGAGTGTAGTGGCATCCAGAAACTGCTCAAGGAGATGGCTGCAGGGTGAGTGGTGTTCTGGGGCCTGCCTTGTTTTTGTTCTTAGGTCTATATTATTTTAAGCTTCGCTCATTAGCATGCAAAGCTTGTGACCCTCTTTAAGCGGGCAAGTCACCTTGCTGCATACGTGGGGAAGGGGAGGAGGCTGCAGGAGGGGTTTGGGGCCCTCCTTGCACAAATCCCATGGAAGAGAGAAGGTTTCTCTGCCTGATCTACAACTTCTCTCCTGATGCTCTGATCGCCTCCAGGCACAAGCTAACACAGATGGAGCTTTTTCAGCTTCTCCCCCTCTGTGGTGAGGAGGGGCTTTATGCATGAGTAGCCCCTGGAAGCCCTGACTACAGTTCTGGGAATCTAGCTGAAGAGAATTCAGCTTTTGGACCTGTGTGCCCTGCAGGGGACATGAGAAGCCTGGCTCTTAGGGGCTGAGGTGTGTTCAGCACTCGGGCCATCTTCCCAGAGAGCCCAGAAACAGCAGACAGTCGTCCTTCTGCCTAAGAACAGTTTAGGGAGCAGATTAAATCCCTAGAATGAGATCAGTTAAATCCCTGCTGCTGATAGAGCAGTATCCAAGGAAAAAAGAGAGAGCAGAATTCTGTCCTGGATCTGAATTTTGAAGATCTGTCTATGCCTCGTCTTGGCAACTAGAGCCATGACGGCTATGAGAAACTTCTAAGGTCCAGCTTGTAAAGGAACAGCCAGTTCTGCAAGGGTGCAACGGCCTTGTTTTGTGCATTGAGTGTTCCTTGAAATGAGGGCCTTTGGTGACCTAGGTGTGACGTGCTCGTAAGAATGGTGGAAAGAGCCAGACTGGAGGATCTTTGTGGTTCAGGAGCTCAGCTGACTGGCAGCCTCCTGGGAGGATCCCTCTGATGCCCCGAGGCTGCTGGCCCGGAGGCCCAGGGCTCCAGCACAGGCAGAGAAGGGACCGTGATCGTTCCCACCTCGGAGTTTTGCACCGATTATGTCGCCTGCCACCCCAGAGCTCTGTTTGAAGTTAGTCCGCCCAGCTTTAGGTGGCTTTGCTTCCTCTTTGGTGTGAAAATCTCAGTAAGTGCTCAGAGGGAGAGAAAGATGGGAAAAGGGTGCAGGGGGACCAGGACAGCACCAGGGGGCAGCAGGGAGCTGCTATAACTGCCCATGGCCCAGGCCCCAGGCTCATGGTGAACCTCTTCTCAGACCTTGCAAGAAGCCCTGCCATGGAGAATTTCAATGTGCAAGGAAACAGATCCTTTCATGGAGCTGGTGCTTGTAAACAAGCCTGTATAGATTTCATTTATATATATATATATAAATAAATTAAAATATATTTAAATATATATATAAATAAATTAAAATATATTTTATATATATATAAATAAAATGGGAAAGAGCCTTGGATTGGGAATCCAAAGCCCTGCATTCAGATGCTGCTGTTATGTTCAGAAGATGTTATTGGGGGGGGGGGGTTCTTGCCAGTGCTCTTGGCCAGAGGTTCTCTAGGCAACTGTCTGCATGGTATAGTGGAAAGAGCTTGCCTGGAAGTCAGCACTTCTGTGGTTAAATGCCACCTTCAGGGACAGCAAGATGGCTCAGTGCATAGAGCCAGACCTGGAGATGGGAGGTCTGGGTTCAAATGTGGCCTCAGACACTTCTTAGCTGGCTGATCCTGGTCACTTGCCCCTTAACCCCCAGTGCCTAGCCCTTACTTCTCTTGGAACTCATACTTAGTATCAGGGCTTAAAGGAATGAATGAATGAATGAATGAATGAATGAATGCCCCCTCCAGGATTTAGTAGCTACTTACTGAGTAAGTCACTGAATCTCACTGAGCCTTGGTTTTCTCACCTGTAAACTTGTTTTAACTGCCTTCCAGTGGGGGTGATGAAAGTGCTTTGTCTCTTAAAGTATTTCCATGCATATTCTGCATGCCAGTGGCCTCCTGCACTCTTCCACAGAAGAACTAGCCTCACACTTGAGAGGAGATCCAGTGGCCAGGTAGCTTGTTCAGGAGCTCCCAAGAAGGCATTCATTCTGGTTCTGTTTTTAATCACAAGAAGGTATCTCTAAATGGGATCAAACAGCAACAGGCCAGGCTGTTTATCAGGCCCTCTTGGTGGAGGTTATTAGGTTGGCCTCATCACTTCATTAACCAGGGCTTATCGATGAAGTTCATTTATTTAGCATCTGATGTATTCATGGAAAGCTGTGCCCAAGACAAGGCTCTCTCTAGCACAGCCTAGGCTGCTGACCTCTGTGATCAATATTATCACAGGGCAAAAATGGGGATGCTACAGAATAGGACTTGGGAGTCTTCTCTTTCACTCCCAGATCATTCTGCCCAAGTCAGTGCACATTACAGTTAATTCTCTCCCACAGCTGTTGCACAGTCAGATGATAATCTCTGCGTGCCCATTAAAGGCACACATATCACACTGCTAATTCTCATCTCACTGACTGAGGGAAGTGACTGAGCAGCCACGCTGGCCATGGGACTGTGGCCAGCATTCGTTAGGACCCATTCGCTGGAGGGGCCTCATGGAGCACCTTTTCTCAGCTAGAACTCGCCTCAGCCCACTGCCGCTGTCCTGCACACATCTGCTGTGCTTGCTCTCAATCACTGGGGTCTAAGAGTTTGCCGAACTCCTGGTCAGAGTTGTTCTAAGCCCACATTAGAATTCCTGCATTGTCAAAGAGCCATTAAGACTCTGTGTGCAAACATCTGTAGGTAGTAAATGCCTCCGAAGGGGGGCTTTCAAGCTCACTCTACCTCTGAAAAACCTCTTTGGGGTTATGTCTTAGCTCCCACCGAGAGATTCTGCTATTTGCAGGCTGTGAACCCAGTCACTGCTGCAGCAAAACAAAACTTTGAAGCGGCTGCTCGAAATGAGGTTAACCAGCCTTTTCAAGTGCTCCTTTCCATTGGCTCCTCCCCAGTATCACAGCAGCCTGGCGTCACTGAACGGTCTGGAGGTTCACCTGAAGGAGACGTTGCCCCAGGAGGAGCCTGTCCGAGCTACGTACAACTTTCTGCACTACGACAGCATTCAGAATGTTCTCACTGGTAAGGCAAGCTGTGCTTGGTCATCCAGGGCTGCTCTGAAATGGAATAAAGACTCACTTGGAGTTTGCAAAAGCTTCCCTTGTTGGTCTGACGTTTCTGAAATGGGGGGTGAGCTCCACCACAGAGCGATGGTTAAAAGGTCATCATTCTCCCTTCCTTGGCATTCAGGGAAGCAGATGAATCTGAGCCTGGGTTTGAGGAGAAACTGGCTTTTGCTTATAGCTGTCAGTTGGCTCACTTTTATTCTCTGACTTTGATTTAGGCTTGGAGGTTTTTGTCTCTCTCTGAAGATTCCCTTCTATGCCATAGTTTCCCCTGGAGGTTGGGGGTTAGGGGTAGGGGGTCGGGGGCGGGTCTTGCGATTTACAGATTCTGTTTTAACTCTCAATAGCCAACCTGCCCCAAGCACCCACTTCCCAGGATCAACACCTTCTCCGGGCAGTCAGTTTGATCCATTCTGACTTCACCCAGCTGCCAACTCTGTATGAGATGACAGTCAGGTAAGATTCCTCCTCAGGTTCTACCAAGGAGACATGTTCTCCTCAGTTATTCATTTCTATCCGTGCTTCCCCTGAACCTTTAGATCTTGACTCAGAACGCACTTCTTTTTTTTCTTAAACCCTTACCTTCTGTCTTACCACCCATACTAAATATCAGTTCCAAGGCAGGAGCGTGATAAGGGCTAGGCAAGTGGAGTTAAGTGACTTGCTCAGGGCCACATAGCTAGGAAGGGTCTGAGGTCAGATTTGAACCCAGGACCTCCCATCTCTATACCTGGCTTTCTATCCACCTTGTTACCCCTTCAGAGCCCACTTTTTCTTTTATTTATTTATTTTTTAACATGAACATTTCCACATTCCAAGAACAGAAAAAAAAGAGGACCACATATGAAATTGTGAGCCTCCATTACATGCAGATTTTATAATTTATTTTTATATACTTTCCTTTCTTTTTTTTTTAAACCCTTCCCTTCTGTCTTAGAATCAATACTGTGTATTGGCTCCAAGGCAGAAGAGTGGTAAGAGCTAGGCAATGAGGGTCAAGTGACTTGCCCAGGGTCACACAGCTGGGAAGTGTCTGAGACCAGATTTGAACCTAGGACCTCCCATCTCTAGGCCTGGCTCTCAATCCACTGAACTACCCAGTTTCCCCCTTATAGGCAGATTTTAAAACATAAATATTTCAAATTTAACATGGTAGTTTCAACTGCTTTGCTTGTTTAGGCCCTATTCTGCATTTTCTTTTGTTCTCTCATTTGTATTTTTAAACGATTCATCAGGGTTCTTTTCTTTCTTTTTTGCTATGATTCTCATTAACTCTACTTCTTTTCAAAACCTCCTAGTCAACATAAAACTAAGAAACTTAAAAAGATTCTTTTCACTCCCTCCCACCCCTCCACTTCTTAAGGACAGCCTTTCCTGGCCACTCCTCCCTCCCCCATCCAACCATTCTCCTGAACAGTCAGTGTTCTCTCCCTTCTCAAAGTGCTCTCCAAGTAGGAACTTACCTGGGAAGTGAATAGGTTGTTGATGTGTGGTCTTCCTCCCGGAGAACCTGAGCTCCTTGAGCAGGATTATCTTTTGTTCTGAAGGGCCTAGAACAATTCCTTGTATATAGTAGTTGTATAATAAATACTTGTTGGATAGCCTGTTAGAGCAAGACAGAAGGAAAGGAAGCTAAGAAGAGAGAGGGATGAGGGAAAGAAGGAATGAAGGAAGGAAAGTGGGAGAGAGGGAAAGAAGGAAGGAAAGGAAGGAAGGATGAAAAAGAGGAAAGAGAAAGGGAGGAAAGGAAAAAAAGAAAAATGAGAGAAGGGAGCGAGGGAAGAAAGAAAGGAAGGAAGAAAAAGTAAGACTGACTTGGAGTAGAAATAACCTTCTCTCTTGGGGAGCAGGATCAAATGACACATCCTGAGCTTTGGGTCATATGTGCTGTGGGCTCTTACCTCCTAGTCTCTGTATTATTCAGATGAAGGAACTGTGGTCCAGGGAGAGAGTTAATGTTTAGAAATGAAGGTGTTGCAATGAGAAAAAGAAAGGAGAAGAGTTTGGTTCGTGTGAGTCCCTTCCCTTTTCTCCAGGCCTTCATCTGCTCCCTCTGCTGCTGAGCCTTGCTGCCACCATCTCTTCTTTTCTTTTTTCACTGGAGGAAAAAGGGTTTGCTGCCTCTTAGAAATGGGACTTTTTTCTTTTGGCGCCCACTGGAATGACTGAAGTTCAGTGGAGAGAGGAGTTGAGCCCCTGAAATGAGTGTTCAAGGCTTGTGCCAGGGTATTTGCTGCCTTCCAGGACTAGACAGTCCATCCAGTATTTAAATAGAACTTAGCATAATCAGTTTGGCTTATTGGGCTTGTATTCAAGGTTTCCCAAAACTGGCAACAGAAAGTTGTACTGCATTAGGAACTGGGCTGGGGCAGGGGGTGGGGGGGAGTGGGGCAGTATATGTGGGTATATGCTTACCTTAGCAGGTTGGTCATAAAAAATAAGGCCTGTGACACCTGGTGTGCCAAGCCCTAAAGGTCAAGTATTTGGCTCTCTCTGAGTCCTTCACTGTCTGAACTCCCTGGGGCAGAGCACTGAAGTGTGGTGAGAAATTTTGAGTGCAAGGGCCAGCAGCCTCTGGCAGTTAGCGCACCTAAGGTAGTATTAGCTGGTATTTAAGCTGCTAATCCAATTAGCATCCCAGAAAAGTGTAGGAACTCCCCCTGAGTTGTGGCGAGAGCTGCTGCAGCCCTGCTCTGCAGGAGCCTTGGGTCCCTCTAGGCTGGAAGGGAGAGGAGCCACCCAGGCTGACCGCCTCCAGCCTCCTGGGCCAGGGGCAGGTAGTGGGGTGGGAAGGGATGAAGGATGTCTTCTTTCCTTTCTGGAGCTTTCCCTGAAAGTCTGCTTCTCTGGACCAACTTGGCTGGTCACAATACCTTCAATCCTTCAGCTCCTTGGATGTTGAAAGAACCCTGGATTGGGTGGATCTTGGGTGGAGGCCTGACTCAGACATTGGGGCCCAGGGGCTTGTCATTTCATCTGATCTCGCTTCCTTATGCCCCAGTGCTTCTTACTCTGCCTCCTCCCAGGACTATTAAGCAAAGCCCATTCTAATCTGGAGAGTGTGGCATCATTTAGTGTGGGTTGCTGCCCCAGTGGGGAGTGCATTGGATTTGGAGTCAGGAGGTCTGATTTCGAATCCTACCTTGGATACTCATCATCATTGCTATTATCATGGGCAATTCAGTGATGTTGTTAGAGAGCCTCAGTTTCCTTATCTATAACATGAGGACGATGGCAGTGGTCATGTGTCTCAGAATTATTAGAAGAAAATGCTTGGAAAGCCTTAAACTGCCCTATAAATCTGGGTTTAAAATTTATTTATTTTAAACCCTTATCTTCTGTCTTGGAATCAATACTAAGCAATCGGGGTTAAGTGACTTGCCCAGGGCTACACAGCTAGGAAGTATCTGAGGCCAGTTTTGAACCCAGGACCTCCCATCTCTCAATCCACTGAGCCACCCAGCTGCCCCCTCAATATGAGTTATTAGTCCTCACTCGCAGGTTCATTCATACTTCTATCAGTCTGGTGTTCTCCTACTATTCTCAGACTCTCCTGATCAGTAGAGGCCCCAGATGCTCTCCTTTTCTACTTTAGGCATTAATTGGGCCGTGCTTCTGACCCCAGGCTGACTCGACAGTGCCCATGGGTGTGGGGTTCTCACTTCATATCTTTGGGATCCATTTTCCTTTCCTTTAAAATGGAGGTCACGATCCCTATCCTCCATAAGTGGCACACAGACCTTACATGACCAAATGCAGATTTAGCATGTTATTCCTGAACATAGTACATTCTCTGCAGTAGAATAGAAGGTTCTTGAGGGCAGGGAGACTTTCATTTTTGTCCTTCTGTCTTCATCACCTAACAGTACCTGGCACAGAACAGGCATTCCATAAATTCTTGCTGAATTGAATTCCTGAAAACTGAAATTGTAGGAGGGCAGCTAAGTGGATAAGGCATATGGCCTGAAGTTGGGAAGACCTGAATTCAAATCTAATCTCAGACACTTGCTAGCTGTGTGTGATCCTGGGCAAGCCACTTAACTCTGTTGGCCGCAGTTTCCTCATTTATGAAATGAATGGAAAAGGAGATGGCAAAGCATTCCAGTATCTTTGTCAAGGAAACCTCAGAAGAGGTCATGAAGAGTCAGTCGTGACTGCAATGACCAAATGACAAACTTATTAACCATGGGACTTGTGTTATTGTAGGAGAGGCAGCCTGGTGTGGTAGAAGGACTTGGGTTCAAAGCTTAGCCCTGTTCCTTATTGTATTATACAAATGACTTCTCCTTTCTGGGACCATTGGGTGCCTCTACATCGAGGGGAGGTGGACTAGAATGGCCCCCGGGGGCGCCTTCAGCTCTAAATTTCTGCAATCTGCCTTTGAATTCAGCATCAACTCAGCCGCTTGTTGCACTGTTGTCGTGAGCAGGGTTTTTCATGTGTGACTTTTCCCCCTCACTGGACCCATTTCCCATCTGTAAAATATAAGGCTTAGTCTAGATAGTCCCTCAGGTCCCATCTAGCCCTAAAACTCCCTGTCCAATCTGGTTATAAAATGATCTTTAACGGTTGGGGATTTCCAGTTTGAGGCAGGGACCTGTTGTGACTGTCCTCGACTCTCTCCCTCCATTAGAAATGCCTCCACAGCAGTGTATGCCTGCTGCAACCCTGCCCAGGAAACCTATTTCCAGCAGATGGCCTCCCCGACTCGAAGCTCTGGTTTTCCCAGCCCCCAGGATGGCATTTTCTCCCTCCCTGGCAAGGCCAAGCAGAAGCTTCTGAAGCATGGCGTGAACTTACTTTGAGCAGGATGGATGATGGCTCCAGCAGAGAGGCTACTGAAGGGGCTCCTCCAGGGAGGCTGAGCTCCCGTCACCGTCTCTCAAGCCAGCCCAGGCCTGCCCTGCCCTGCCTCGGGCACGTTTGTAGGTTCTGGTGAGGTGTGAGGGATCAGGCCTGATTTTTGCTGAGCACTTCTTTTTCAGGGGTTTGGGGGTGTGGTGGGAATATTCCCTTTGAGACCAGCAGGTCCAGAGCCTTTGTGCAGCTTCCGTGGATCTGTCAGGAAGGAGTGAGTCACCCAGGAGTTAGAGGCAGAGGCCGAGGCCGCCTGGCCTGCGAGCCTCAGAAGGTGCTGTTTGCATTTGCTGCTACCACCGCCCGTTCTCTGGCTCCTTTTAATCACTCTGTTGCAGGTGTAGCTTGGCCTCCTGAGCAGGCCTTGCTCCCAGGAGAAAGCTTCCTCTCCCCGTCTTACTGGGTGTGGTCATAATAGCAGCAGACGGTGATGTATTTTCAGCAGTTGGATCAATACGTCCACACCTGGACAGGGCTGTCCACTTCAAAGCTGTCACCTTGGGAGACCCCCCACTTGTTCCAGGGAGGTCACCATTGCTTAGGTTATTTGGGGCCTTCTCGATGGAAATAGCTTTCAGAGCCTGCAGCACATTCTTTAAAGGTTCCCCAGTCAGGGCAAATTCTTGAAATATGAGGATACAAATTCGATTTTTGGAAACAACCATAAGCCATATGGAGCCCCCGCTGGAGAGTAAGGTGGGCAATCAGGCTGGGTAGTGCTGCTTCTGGTAAAAAACAGCCATGAGCCTTGGCTGCAAAGTCGTCATACTGTTGGTTTTCTCCGATGCTTACGGTACAAACAGGTCCACCCCCTGCCCCCCAAGCCATTTGGCACAAGCCTGTATTGTTAAGTCTGGCGCTTTTCCTTTGGAGAAGGGGCCAGGGTGGTCCAGCTGGGAGGCTGCTGTTAGAGAATCTGCCCCAGCTGACCTTTCTGGTGTTAGAAGCAAAACATCTATCCCAAGGCACAACCCAATCTCTTCCAGCAATACTTGGGATTCCTTTTTGTTAATCAAGACATAAAAAATTGTAAGGCGGGGGTGACTGGGTGGCTCAGTAGATTGAGAAGCAGGCCTAGAGACGGGAGGTCCTGGGTTCAGATCTGTTCCCAGACATGGCATTTAACCTCCGTTGCCTATCCCTTACCACTTCTCTGCCTTGGAAGCTAGAACATAGCATTGATCCTAAGGCAGAAGGTAAGGGTTTAAAGAAAAACTGTAAGACAGTGAACTGATGTATTAACTTTGAAGGCGCGCTGTTTATTCTTATTTATAAACACCCATTCTTAGGAAGCAATTTGAAATGTTACTATATCCCTAACCCTAAACAGTACACTTTAATGAACAAGTTAGGAGTCACAAATGTGTCAATAAATGTGCTTTGTGGACACTTCTGCATCTTTCTATGACTTGTTTGACTACTCAAATGATTTGTCCTTTACAAATAGCAGAGGCCTGACTAAAGAATAGCATCAGTTCTGCTCTCCCTCCAGTGACTAGGCGACCACCTTAGGAATCTCAGTCTTCTCAGCTCACAGGAGGAAATCTGGCTGCTCCTTCCTTCCTCAATAGCCCCGTGAGGTAGGCAACACTAACTATCCCCATTTGACAGATGAGGAAACTGAGGTTCGGAAAAGTGAAATGACTTACTGTGGTCACAGAGCCACTTATTATTGGGGTCTGAACTTGAACCCAGGGCTTATTTATGACAAAAATATTTCTTATCTAGAAAAGAATCTTTTTCAAAGACTCCCTTGTGTGCTTGAATGTGCCCTGTCCAAAATTCTGCCCAAATGCCAGCATGTGGAGTCTTGGGTTTTCCACATTCAGACTCCAGTACTCCATTTGGAGCTAGGCCCCTCCTGATGTGCTGTTGTTTGAAGACCTCTTCCAAAGCGGGGCCCGCCTCATGAAGCAGCGACTCTGTGTGCTGGCGGGTGTCCGACTCTGAAAGAGCAGACCATCCCTCCTCTGGTCTGACAAGCCCTACTCCACTACTTGGCGAGGATGCGTTTGGTCCCAAACACACTTTAAGTGCTAAAAGGTTTGATGCCTGAGAAATACCTCATAAGAGAGCCGGTCTTCCTTTGCCCTTCACCCCATTGCTCCCACACTGACTCTTATGAAGCAGATCTAAATCCAGGAAGTAGGGGCAATGAAGCCACAAGTAGCTGACCTGTTTGCTAAGAGACTGGCTTCACAGCCCATTAGAGGAGAGAGACTCCCCACCCCACACCCCCGGCTCCAATCCCTGCAGGATGGAAGACCAAAGAAAGCCTGTGCTTGGAGTCCTCCCCAGAGAGGGAAACTCTTCCTCCCTAGGCAGCCTGTGCCCTTTGGGATGGTTCTAATGAAGGGGGCTTTCCCTCACATAATATCATACCTCAATCTATCTCTTTGTACCCTCTACCCCACCCCCAAGTTCTGACTTAAGCACAGCATCTGCCTTGCAACATAGCAAGGCTCTGGTTCGAAAAACAACCAGAGTGTGAGGGCAGAGCAGAGGGCTCCAATCTAGGGTGCCCTCTAGTTCCTGAGACTATGATTTCAAGTCGTGGCAGGTTTCATTCTATTCATTCATTTTTAACACACGAGAAGCACTTCATGGCAGAGCTGAAAAACTGCTCTTCGCCTTTCCTCAGGGACTAATTCCCAAGTTCTTTCCCAAGTCCTTCAAAAATCCAACGAATAGGATGGCTCAGTGGATTGAGCGCCAGGCCTAGAGATAGGTTCTGGGTTCAAATTTAGCCTCAGGCACTTCCTAGCTGTGTGACCCTGGGCAAGTCACTTCACCCCCATTGCCCAGCTCTTACTGCTTTTCTGCCTTATACACAGTGTTCATTCTGAGATGAAAGGTAAGAGATTAAAACAAAATCAAGGACTATCTCCTATCAGTGGCTCAGGACCTCAAGGTTGACTATATGTCAACATCACAAGCAGATCTTGGGAGGGGAGGGGAGGCCCCAAGAGTGAGAGACCAGTGAGGGCCGCTGAGGGTGAGCAAAGGGAAGGCAGCGACTTGTGTGGTTTGGGGCCACACAGCGCTCCGCCAAGCCACTGGGAGTCGTGCTGTGGGCAGAAGCGAGCAGGACCCCCTGTGCAGGCCCAGCTGGGCGTCAGGGACGAGGCGGTGGATGGTGCTGATGCGTTCCAGAACAGCGGCTGAAGATCTAAGCATTGTTCAAGTATCCAGAGGGTGGGAGGAAGAGATTAGGATCAGTGAGCTGGGTGTGCTCCCTAATGGAGCAGAAAGTAAATAAGTCCTTTTGTCTGATGCTGCCTGCCAGCCAGTGCGACAATCGGCCCAGCTCCTGCTCTTGCCATCTGTCAGGAGAAGGAAACTTACAGCCGAACGTCCTGCCATTTCCCCACTTCTAAACCGAATTAGTGGGGCTTTACCTGGGAGCAAGTGGGAATGGGGAGGTCCCTAACCGGAGATGCTCCTGAAGTGGCCATCCGTTTTATTCTCAAAGTACAAGCCTGGCTCCAGATTGTGGCCGACCTGGCTGATGGGGAGTGGTGGGAACAGCCGGGTGGCACAGTGGACCAGGCGGTCCTGGGTTCAAATCTGGCCTCAGACACTTCCCAGCTGTGAGGCCCTGGGCAAGTCACTTAGCTCTATCATTGTTCTGCCTCAGAGGGACACGCAGCATAGATTGAGTGGAAGATAAGAGTTAAAAAAAAAAAAAAGCTATGTGGGGGCAGCCAGCCCTGCATCTGCCTCTGAGGACACACAATGTAACCGGGCTGCGCGCTTCAGGGCTTCCTAGGAGGGGGGCAGGATGGCTTGAGGTCCTTCCAGGCCTGGCTCTGCTGCCTGGTTCCGGGATGCAGCTTGATTTAGGCCACGCTACGGATTTGCTCCTTTCCTAGCACCTTGCTCAGCTCTGGCAGTAATGTGAAAATTACTTTAGTAATTGCCTTGTTGGTATCGCACACATTCAGACAGTGAGAAACGTCACAGCCCGAGGCTGGGGCCTCTTCCTTTTCTGCGCACGGAAGACAACAGGCCAGAGATGACCGACAGGAAATAAATGCTAAATCAATTGAAATTGCTGTTCTTTGGGCAAACGTGAGTCCTGGGCTTTTGCAGACCCTTCACTACTGTGTATTAGTTCCAAGGCAGAAGAATGGTGAGGGCTAGGTAATGCGGGTCAAGTGACTTGCCCAGGGTCACACAGCTGGGAAGTATCTGAGGCCACATTTGAACCCAGGACTTCCCATCACTAAGCCTGGCTCTCTGCCCCCCACCCCCTTTACTTCTGTTTTTAAAGAATAAAAAGCCAAGAGTAAGGGGAAAAAAACCCCAAAATAATATTGATGTTTCCTTTATCCCAACCCCCTACTCCCAGGGCCATGAATTAGAGAAGGCAGCCGGGGAGAACTACCTTCTGCCACGAAGCCCACCACCTACCAGCCTCCCCAGCTTAGACAGGAAGCTTACCCGCCATGCCTCTTGTGCAACTAAGCCAAAACTGTTAGTTCTGAAATGATTCATAATCCAGCAGGGTTCCTCCTGCTTCTCTCTTAAAATCGACCTTTGGTTCTTTGTTCAAAACCAGCCATTTTCATGGCCTCCCTTCCTCTGAACAAGAGCCCCACGCGCCCCGAATCTAGACTGCCCGAGCGGGCCAGGAAGCCTTTCCAACAAAACCACTTCATTCTGGTTTTCAGCCAAGTTCTTTATTATTCTCCTGCTCCACATCCAGGCCACGCTCCTTCAGGTAACCGGTTTACCTATAAATACTATTTGCTTTGTTGACTCATTTTAGAGTGTTCAATATGTGTAGAAATCATGCACCTCAGTTGTTGTCAGGTGTAAAAATCCTTAAGGTGTAGTTGAAATTTCTGCCGTTTCCCACCATCCGGTTATTGAAAAAAGCACAGAAATGTTTCTTCTGTTTAAACACTTCCTTTGCATATTGGCTAGTGACCGCTGCAAGGGCCTTTCCAGTAAATTCGCTGCTCTCTGTGTGCTCTTCCCAGGAGCTTTCTGCTCAGAATATTCGCTGAGGGGATGACGCCCCTTGCTTAGTCTGTGCTGGGCCTCCGCTCCTTCCCCATCCATCCTGACCAGGACACACGCTTGGATAAAGGCATTTAGTGCAATGGGCGAGCGAGGCCAACAGGAGGCAGCTTCCTCACCACCGAGCCCCCAGGTGACACGACCCCGTCCTGCCGGGCCAGTCTCCGGCCCTTTGTCCAGACGCAGGACCGAACATCCTTCATTGAAGGCTGGCGCTTTGGGAAAGAGGCCGTGAGTGCTTTGGGGGTTAATCGACGCCACGTCGTTAAGAAGCCCACACAATCAGTTGGCAGTGACCATGGAGTAGGCCAGCCCGGGCCAGGCCACATCCAGAGGCCACCCCGCGTCCAGACGGCGGACGTTTGTGCAACAGACAAGAAATGAGCATCGTGGGTGACGAAACCCCAAAGCAGAACAGAGACCGGTCAAGTGGCAGCTTCCAGCTTTGCTGGAGAGGCCTCCCTGGAATGTCAGCGACCAAGCGATTCCTTTTCCTCATAGAGCCTTCCAGCTAACCTGCAGTCTACCTTGAGCACGAGTTGGCTGAAAAGAACTCACTCTGGGAATACTTCATGCCCGATTTGGCAGTGGGGTTTCTGTAGGCAGTGAGGTAAGAGAATCACCCTCTCTGGGCCTGGGCCTTGGGAAGCCAGGAGTGGGCCCAAAGGGACCAGCTTCAGCTCGGTAGGAAAGGGATGTTTAAAAAGTCTCCAGTTCCACCAGTCTAAATGCCCTTTGAGATCACCAGCCAAACAGCAGCGGTGCACAGGAGTGCCGTTTCCCCAGGTCCTGAAGCTGCCCCAAACGCTGTGCCCAACAGCCCCCGAAGCCTGGGGTTGGGGCCGGAGGCCGTGTCCCTTTGGCCCCTGGGCGGCTGTGGTCATGATCAGAACAGCAACAGACGCTGAGCTGAGCTCGCTTGGCAGCCCTCTGGTTTTGTTCCTCGTTTTGTTATTTTTTTTTAAGACGACCACAAGAATTTTCACATGATGACATTTAACAAACAACCTTGTGGTTACTCTGATACTTAACACTTCTAAACACAGGAGCAACATAAGACAACAGGGGGACTGTACCTAGTCACGGAGAGAAAACAATGCAGAGATGTGTTCGAAAGAAACCCCTGGAGCGGATGATTGGAAAAAACCAAACCTAAGAAAATACAAGCTGGAAACTTCCATTTACAATAACCAAGGAAGAGAGAAATACAACATGGCATGAATCCCAAAGGAAAGCTTTCTACTGAGGCAGGCTTCTGTCTATGGCAGTGCCACCTCAGCAAGGGGCACACTGTGCCGGAGCCCTTCCCAGGCTAAGCCTCTGTCCCTCTGACCCACTCCAGCACAGAGACGGGCTCATCGTCCTGGAGCAAAGATAAAATCAAGGGCCTGGCGTTCAGCCGCTGCCACATTCGGGTGCCACAGATCGACCATGAAAACCACGCGTGGCCCTTCTTCTGCTGAACCTACAGAGAAAATGGGACATAAGAGAATCATGGAATATTCCCGCCATCTCAGACTGTGCTGTAACTTGGCAGATGTGTTCGTCTTGTCCCTCAGCCCAAGATGCACTAAGCTGCAAATAAGGCTAGAACCTGGAAGGACTTCAAATGCTGGCCTGTTTATAGACCAGGACACACAGACACGCACATGCATAAGTAGTGCAGTGGATGGAACACTGGACTTGGAATCAGGAAGACTCATCTTCATGAATTCAAATCTGGCCTCAGACACTTAACTAGCTATGGGCAAGTCCCTTGACCATATATACCCATATATATGTAGGTAGGAAAATGTATGTCTGTTTATATGTATGAGTGAAAAAATGATGTCCAAATCAGCCATCCAATTCTTAGAATGCCATGCCCAAGAAGATCTCTTTAGAAATCTCCAGCTTCCCAGAACAACCCCTTAGGAGGAGGCATGGAGCCTTAGAAGATCTAGAATGGAACCAGGAAGGGTTTCCCTTCTGAAAATCATACTCACCAAACTTTTAGAGCTGAAATATGGGGAAGGTGAAAATAAAGGTACCATTTCGGAACCTCAGTTGGTAGGAGGGCTCCTTCTTTTTTATCTGTCAGCCTCCTTATGGGATGACTCACTAGGGAGACATTTTAGTGATGGGGAAGATACTTGCCTTCATGGAATGCAGTATGCAGAAAAGAGTCATCAAACAGCAGGCACCGGCCCTCTGCCCAGCACTGGGGCTCTCCTCCTACCACCAGCTCACAGCCACTGGGTGTCTTCAGACCTTTGGGTTCAAAATAAAAGAGAACAAGAGGCACGAGTCAGGAACAGTCAGACATTCAAAGGGCATTCCACTTCAGCAAAGAAAGCATTTAAAAAACCCCAACATAACTAACCTGGTATTATTCAGTCTCGTTACTGTACTAGAAGACACAGTAGGAAGATGGAAATGGCAACTCCAGGATGGCAACACTTGGGATTGTGAGTTTTAAAATTACTATTCAGTAACTAAGTATTATATTTTTAAAGTTTTATTAATAATAACTAGGACAAAAGAACTGCCTGAATTCAGCCCAGTTGCAGGTTCAAAAAGAGAAAGAGGGAGGAGTTACAGCCACTTAAATATAATCACACAAAATGCGGGGACCAAGGAAAAGGGAATTTTGGGAAATACTAAGGGACTTCAGGGGGGACGAAGTCCAAAGGCTCAAAATCTCCATTTATTCAGGACAAAAATCTATTCTTCCTTACCAAACTCTGAGCTCACAGAGGGCAGAGGCTGGGTTGTATTCATCTGTACCTCCTAGACCAAGCTTAGTATTCATTAAACCAAGTCCCTCTGCTAGGGAATTCTGTTTATTGTACTCCAGGTGTTGGCACCTTGTGAATTTTGGTGTTACTCCACCCTGCTTAGTCTTTAGAATTCTAGCAACCAGGAATGTATACACCCCCACGTAAGGATTAACTGTAGGGAAGGATGGCCTATGACCAGCATGTACTAGCAAGTGACAAATCAGAAACAATTGACTGACCCCCTGGGCTGTCCTAAGCCAAGCTTAAGCCACCATTGGTACATGTGAGACACAGGAAGTGATGTAAAGCACTGCCTATATATTTTGCGTCACTTCCTGTGATCACTCTCTCAATGGCATTTTGTGTGCTTACCGCTTTGGTGGACTTTTGCAGTGGAGGAGGAGGAGGAGCTATGTAGCATGGTTTAGGTGAAGCGGTTTCCCTTAAGTACCTTGCTGAGTGAGAAGGCTGACTCCTCTTTTCCTTGACCTGCTAAAGGCCTTTGAGGAGGCCCCTCATCTTAGAGGAGGCCTTGTGGCTGGAAATCGAGTTAGATTTAATCTTCTGAGAAGGCCCCTTGGCTGAGGCCTCTGAACTCCCCTTGGCTTAGGCCAGGCTGCAGAAAATCTTATACCCTTTCCCTTTTCTACTTCTTCTTAATTTCTTCCTTCTATTGTAGTTAAACCACCACAAAATCCCAAACTGACTTGAGTA
Organism: Monodelphis domestica; assembly: GCF_027887165.1. Lineage (NCBI taxonomy): Eukaryota > Metazoa > Chordata > Mammalia > Didelphimorphia > Didelphidae > Monodelphis > Monodelphis domestica. The sequence goes on from NC_077229.1 coordinate 25,696,006, forward strand.
TTTCATTGGGATAGAATTTAAATCCCTGGCAACCACTAATATAATTATTTCATTCTCAACCCAAACATTTACCCTTAATAGTCTGGCGACCACAAAGGGACCCTTAACAACCTCAAAAGGAGATGAGTCCTGATGGCATACCTCATGGTATGCATCACCTCCATAAGGGCCTAATGTGACTTTATCAATACAAGGAGTTTCCTTCATCTCCTACTGGAAGGCCAAAGGAGACCTGGAAGGAAATACTAAAATTGTAGCCTTTCATAGTTGTGACAAATCAGGATGGTTGAAGGATTTGGAAATACATAAAAGAAAACCAGATTAATAACTCAAACCCATTGGAGTCGATGCCAAGTGATGAGCAAGATGATGAGAAAGCCCAAGGAGGAAACACCAAAAGGGAAATGTGGAAACGAGATCACAGGGCTTTCTTTTCTCTAGTATTTATCATCTAAGGTTGAAGGATTCCTAGCATTATAATGATTTGGATGGAAGGAGTTCTAGAATTGCTATGGCTCTAGGCAACTAGGTGGTCCAGTTGGATAGAGCGCCAGCCCTGCTGTTAAAAGGACTTGAATTCAAATCTTGCCCTAGACACTAGGTATAAGGCAGGTCACATAACCCTGTATGCTTAAGTTTCTTCATCTGGAAAATGAACTGGAGAAGAAAATGGCCAGTATCTTTGCCAAGAAAACTCCAAATGGGGTCATGGAGAGTCAGACACAACTAATCACCAAAACAAACGGCTCTAGAATGTTTGAACTAGACAGGAAATCTGAGGTCATATGAACCAGTATTTCCCAATTCAAACCATGCTGCAAGCCCAGGAAAATGCCCAATTTCCCTTCCATAGGTGATGCTATCCTTCATACCCTCAACTTTTTTTTTAATGCTTTACCTTTCATCTTAGAGTCAATACTGTGTATTGGTTCCAAGGCAAAACAGCGGAAAGGGCTAGGCAATGGGGGTTAAGTGACTTGCCCAGGGTCACACAGCTAGGAAGTATCTGAGATCATATTTGAGCCAGGAACCTCCTGCCTCTAGGCCTGGCTCTCAATCCACTACCCAGCTGCCCCCTCAGTTTTTAAGTTTACAGGTTTTTACGATTTTTGGTAATAAAGACTGTAAACCAATAAAGATTTTTTTGTGTTTTAGTAAGACATGGCTTCTCCCTTCAAGAAGCTTCTAGTTTACTAGAGCAAATAAAACATGAATACTCGTGACTGTGATAATAACTATGAAAGAAGAACAAACAAAATATGAATGTAGTTCATAGGAGGGAAAGAACCTTTCGGGTTTAGGGGACCAAAGAAGTAAACCAGTAAAATTTTGCCTTGAGTTGCTACCCCATAACCTCTTGCTTCTGTCATTTATCAGTGAAACCTTCACACTGAAGCCTTTAATTATGATTTAACCGGCTGGCCCTTTCTGGAAAGATTTACCCAGAAGGAAACTTTTCTTTAGATTCACATAAGATCATCAAGAAGGAGCCACAGAAGAGCATTTGGCCCACTGCGCCTCTATTTCTGGCTTCACTGACTCACTATGGCAACTCTGACTGCCCAAGTTCTTTCATTCCCTTGCTGCAATTTCCTTTCCCAATAATGATAAGAGCCGCCATTTCCATGGCCCGCTAGGCCTTACGGAGTGCCCAGCCCAGGACAGCTCCCTCAGAAATGAAGGCTGCTGCAAAGTCAGCAAACGTAGAGGCCGGACGACAGCTGAGGGCCTTCCAGCTCCCGGGCCAGGACTCTCAACCATAACACACGGCCTCCTCTCCAGAGGCGGAACACATAACACTTCCTTCCCGCTGCCATCATCCTGCTGGTAACGTACGCTGTGCCACAAAAACGGATGCAGCCACGTCAGTGCACACATGGTAATTAGTCCAATTAGAGCTAATCTGATTTGTGCACATAATGCATTTCTCAACAGTAGCCAATGTGTTTCCTGGAACGGGCAGACACCGGCCATGGATGACAACGATGACGGGGCCCCAGCTGCCCCAGGATGGATTCCTCGTGCAGGGGTACCAGGAGCTCTAAGCAACATGGGGAAAAGGGGAAGGGCAGTGGGCTTGGAGGCAGGGAACCAGGCTCTGCTGCCATCTGGATGATACTTTTCTAGGCCTCCACTTTTTAAAAAACATTTTTAAAGGGTGGAGGGAGGGAAGGGAGGGAAAGAATATGATTCTTGAAACCAAGGAATAATGTTCTCAATTGACTAAAAAAAATTAAAATTAAAAGAAAAAAGAAAACATTAAAAAAAATAAGCCCATACCTTCTGTTTTAGAAAAACTCCGCCCCTGCCCTCTGCAACAGAGCCCAATTGGAAAATCTGACTTGCAGAGTTGGAATGATGTTTCAGAGACCATTGAGACCAATCCCCACTCAAGGGGTCATTGAAACTTTTTTTTAACTCCCACCTTCCATCTTAGAACCAATACTGTGTTGGTTCCAAGGCGGAAGAGCAGTAAAGGTGAGGCCATTGGGGTTAAGTGACTTACTCAAGGTCAAACAGCTAGGAAGTGTCTGCGATCCTATTTGAACCCGGGACCTCCTGCCTAGAGGCCAGGCTCTCTAGCCACTGAGATATATTTGAGCCTCTACTTTCTTCATCATCAGATAACAAAGTTGGGCTCAGTGATTTTTACAATTTTTTCCTTGCTTCCCTCTTCTATGTGTCTGTGACCTAAAAGCAACCCACCACATCCTGAACAAACAGAAGGCGATTCCTCAAGGCTCACTGACAATCATTAGGCCCGTTACACTGGACAGAGCTCCTCCAATAGGGCACAGTTGGGGCGGAGGGAAGTCTTCCAATCAGTTATTTTCCTGCCCCCCTCCACTGGAGTGGAGAGGAAAGATGCCCTTCCTTCCCACGGGCCTCTGCATGACTCATCACCACTCACCACATTAGAGCCGAAAAACATTCCTGGCTTTGGATCTCCAGCTTGAGTTTCTTTTGTAGACCCACTTTCTAGCTGCCTACCATTTCTCTCCATTGCCAACCAGATTAGCTTTGCTGGCAGAAATGATCCTTGCCCCACATCTCACTACGTGATTGGGTAACGTCTCTGTCCTGGCTAGCATTAGGCATCTTGGAAGCTGGGGAGCAACTCCACGCTGCCAAAGATGGCTTTTCTCTTGGGGCCTTTGTGGTTTAGGAGGGGGATGTTTTGCCTGAAATTCTTTTTCGAAAGAAAGAATAGGACTTTCTCCCTCAACAATGGATGAAGACTCAGTCAGGCGTGGGGGACAGAGAAAGCGGGGTGCCTACTAGCTGTTGTCACTTCATTAATCTAGAGAGCTGCTGGTCTCCCCCAAGACTTAGGTGGATGGGCTACTCCCCTGGGGCTGCCAAAAATCTAACAAGAACATACAAAGAAAGAGAAAAAGGAGCTTTCATGAATGAATTTAAAATGAATCAGGAATAATTAAAATGTCTAAATTGATTAAAATTTAAAAATTGATTTAATGAGTATTTTAACATTTTAATTAATTAATCAAAAACCTGTGTTTAACTTGCATTTATTCCACAAAGTCATGTATTTTGTTCTGGGAGCTGAAGCCAGATGAGATTGTCCTCTGAACTTGACTGATGGTTGGCTGCTGGGAAGGGTATCATGCTCCACTAACATCTGGCTCTTTGGGCTCAAAGGCTGCCTCATTTTGGAGCTCATTGGCAATGCAACCAATACATTAGGAATGCTGGGTAATATATGGGCTATAGATCTCAGCTGCCACTCTAGCCTGGAACGGGTCACATTCAAGAATCAGAGTGGGAAGGTAATGTCCTGGCTCTGGGCAGTGCCCTTTAAGGGGGTGTGAAATTTAGATTACTCCACCCTACTTAGATCTTACTTTATGGAGAAGATGAAATTGTAATCTCCTGATTGAACAATGAAGGTACTTAGTTCTTTCTTTATGGTGAAGCTAGAACTTTAAGCTAAGTCTATTTTTAGATCTTAATACAAAAAGGTGTTAAGTAACTATAAAGGGTAAATTAATCACAAAAAGGTTAAGGAACTAACAAAAGGTGAACTTAAAAGAAGTGTTAAGTAACTCAAAAGATATAATCTAATCAAAGAAGATGAGAACTAAAGAATGGGCAGTCCTGGAGAAAAGCCTCTGATGTGATTGGTTGACGTGAAAATTTAGAGGAGATACAAGAGTAAAAGGTCTATATATATTTTGCATCACTTCCTCTCTCCGGCACCTTGGGTGGCCACAGCTATTGTCTGGTTCAGTGGTAAGTTGCTGACTGAGTTTCCCCTCCTTTACTTTCCAAACTTTATCCTCTTAGAAGCCTCTAATCTCCTTCAGAGACCCAGTGGCGGAGATCTTGAACTCCCCCTGGCACAGGCCAGGTGGGAGAAATCCTATATACCCTCTTCCCTCTTTCTCCTTAAAATCCTTCCTTCTATATTAATTAAAATTACCATAAAATTCCAGACTGACTTGGGTATTTTATTTGGGATTTTTCACTGGCAACCAATTAATTTAGATTTTTAAGTCACAACCCTAAAATTATTTTTATAGTCGGCCCCTGCTGCCAGGGTCCTGCCTCTTTTCTGATCCCAGATGGTTTGCCTGTGAAGAGGGAGGGGTGGCCTCACCCTGAGCTTCTGAGCTGGACATTCCCATCATGAGAGACACGAGACAGCGGGCTCTCTTGGCTACAACCCATTCCCTTCCTGAGAGAGCCTAAAAAAAGGCAAGAAAGGGAACATTCATCCGAGGAGTGCGGATCTCAAGAAAGCTAAAGCTCAGCTGGCTACCCAGGAACCTGGATCTGTGGAAAGATCACTGAATTTGGAATCAGCAGGTCTGGGTTTGACTTTTGCTTCTATTGCCTACTCGCTGTGGGATTCTGGGAAAAGGCACTGATCTTCTCAGATGCTTGTTCCCTCAGCTACAACATGAGAGTGTCAGACTAAATGATTAATAAGGACCTTTCTAATAATAAAGCTTTGAAATCTTTTGATCAGGCGCCCATTACACAGCAAAAACCCAGAGGCCCATCGTTAGGGGACTTGAAATGTGCCTGATGTCTAACTCCAGTTTTCTAGCAGAAAGACCTTCTTTGTCTGATGGACCCCAGTCCATTCACAAGGGTTTGTGTTTTACACGGGACTTCAGGATCTACCATTTCCTAACTGGGTGTAGACTTCCCTCCAAAGGTACAGATCGTGATCCTTCTGGATCTTAATAGTTTCATGAGTTACTTTAATGGAGAAAAAGGCCCACTTGTGGACAACCTTCTAGAAGGCAACAAGCCTCTCCTCACTTATTTAGGCTGGTCTGAAAGCTGCTACTTGGAACCTTTCGAGCAGAGGGACCTGGCAGCCCTGAGTCCTGCTGCTGGAATAATTGCTTTCCAGAGTGTAGAGGAACTTCCACATCGCAGGCATCTGTGTAAGCAATCTCTTGGAGGATATAAATACATTGCACGCACACGTACACACACATACACGCCTTTTACCTTCTATCAAGTCTCCCCGCCTCAAATTTCTCCCAACTCTTCACAGTGCCAGCAGATGACCTTCAGAGGCTGCCTTCATCATAATTGTCATTCAAAGCCCTTTTATGGGGGGCAGCGAGCTAGCACAATAGAAAGACAGGCCTAGAGAGAGGGAGTCCTGGGTTCAAATCTGGCCTCAGACACTTCCTAGCTGCGTGACCCTGGACAAGTCACTTCACCCCTAGCTCTTGCCCTTCTGTCTTCAGTTGATACTAAAACAGAAGGTAAAGGTTTTATTTAAAAAAAAATCACCAAACAACCCTCTGCATATAGTTGTGACCCACTGGCTTGATCTTATCTCACTATTTCCTTTATGTAGTTTCTGTTTCAGCCAAACTGATCTTCTCTTTCCCTCCCTGACTCATCCTGCTTTGGCTCCCTCCTCCCTGAAATGAAATCTGGCCTTTCCTTCAAGGCCATCTTCCTCCTACTATCCTGCCCCACAAACCCTTGCTGGTGAGCTTGATTTCCTCCAGTCCAGCACTCGGCCTATTATCTCCCCTTTGCCCTGAATTCACTCTCCCTTGTATCCTAGCTCCTTGTATTTTTGCCGTCCCCCCATCCAGTTAGACAGCAAGTCTTTGGAAGAAGGACGAGTGAGCCATCTTTTGGGAATCCTCACTACTGCCTTGTATACAGAAGCTCCATGTTTACTGAATTCAATTCAATCATATCAGATCCCTCTTCAAAAATAATGCTTCTCTATCCACTATTCCTGAGTCTGCCATTCAAGGCTCCTCAAACGTCTTTGCTACTCTTATTTCGTGCTTACTACTCCCCAGCTCCTCACCTACCCTCACCCTCAGTACACCTCTGGCACTCCCACCTCCCATCTGGAAAGACCCACTCCCTTACTTTCTATTACCCAGAATCCTCCTGAATTTTCAAGCTATAACTCAAGTGCTGCCTTTCCCCCCCCCAGAAAGCCTCCCCTGACCAGTTCAGACCTCGTCTTCCTCTAACCTCTCCCAATATGACTTGTCTGCTCCACGTGCTCAGGTGGAACAGCACAGACTTCCCTTTTCATGAGGCTGGTCCTCTGCCCTCGCCTCATCTCGACTCTAAGAACTCTGAGGCTGCAGACCTGCCTGCAGCTTCCCTGGAGGGCTGCCCGCTTCCTCCTCTGCCCTTGGTCCAAGGCAGCCCAGACACTCCTTATCTGATGGATGCCTTCCTCCCCTTCCATTGGAGGAGTCTGTTCTCCAGAGTTCCCCTCCCTCCTCTCTAAAGCCAATCCACTGGGATCAGCGGCTTCTGCTAGAAGCTTCCCTTTGCCGAGGCCCCCTTAGAACGCTTCCCTTTCCAAGAATGCTAACAAGGCCAACTGTCAATAGACAGTAACCTCCTTCTTGCCCAGATGGCTGGGGAATGGGGTGTTCTGGTTAATGACTATGTCTGCTTATTTTCCATTTCTGCACTTACAAGAGCAGTTTCCAGAGAATGAGAGAGACAGAGACAGAGAGACAGAGAGAGAGAGAGACAGAGAGACTGAGAGACAGAGACAGACAGAGAGACAGAGAGAGAGCGACAGAGAGACTGAGAGAGAGAGACAGAGACAGAGAGACAGAGAGAGAAGAGAGAGACAGAGAAAGAGACAGAGAGAGAAGAGAGAAACAGGAGAGAAAGAGAGAGGGACAGAGAGAGACAGAGAGACAGAGAGAGAGACAGAGAGACAGAGAGAGAGAAGAGAGAGAGAGAGACAGAGACAGGAGAGAGACAGAGACAGAGACAGGAGATAGAGAGACAGAGAGACAGAGAGACAGAGAGAGCGACAGAGACAGAGACAGGAGAGAGAGAGACAGAGAGAGAGGGAGAGAGAGAGACAGAGAGAGAGGGAGAGAGAGAGAGAGAGAGGCTTGCCACACCACCTCTCCAGTAGACAGTAAGCTCCTTGAGGACAAGGATTGCCTTCTGCCTCTTTTTGTATCTTCAGCACTTGGCATGGTGCCTGGCACAGAGTTGGGGCTTGATAAATGTTGACTGATGAAGCCACAGGACTTCTTTTGGTCCTTTGGGGTGCTGGGATTTCAGCAGTGTGTGGACAACCCTCCTACAGATGCAGGTGGTGATGTTTCCACGCCTTCGTCCCCAAGCATTGCTGTGGCCACAAAGAACTCATACCCTGGTGATATACTTGTGTCTCCCCCATTAGCTGGGCTGATCCCTTTTTTATTTTTAACCCTTACTTTCTGTCTGTTGGAAGCAGATTTCTCTCTCTATTGGGTCACTTTTTTTTTTTAAGTGACAGAATGGAGAGAGAAATTTGCTTCCAATATGTCTAAGTAACAATTCTAAAACAGTGTCTGGGGTCCCATTTGAACTCAGATCCTTTAGGTCCTCTCTAGCCACTATGCCACCTAGCTGTCCTATGAGGCTGATATTACCCCGTCCCTCAAACTCTTACCTTCTGTCTTATTATTGATACTAAGTATTGGTTCCAAGGCAGAAGAGTGATAAAAAGTTAGCGAAATAGGGTGGAGTGACTTGCCCAGGGTCACACAGCTCATGGAATATTGTGCATTGGTTCCAAGGTAGAGGAGCAGTAAGGACTAGGCAAAGGGGATCAAGTGACTTGCCCTGGGTCACCCAGCTAGGAAGTGTCTGAGTCCAAATTTGAACCGTGGTCCTGCTTGGCTCAATCCACTGAGCCACCCAGCTGCCCCCCTTCCTGGGATTTCTGATAACATGAGTTGAGCGTACTTAGGAACGGCCCCTCCTGTAGCCTTTCATCCCTCCTATCCTGACAACTTACGTACCCAAGTGGCATCGGACGCGGATATTGGTAGGTCCATAGTGCTCGGTGATCACCGTCCCGGGACTCAGGACCGAGATGCACGCGTTCCCAAAGACATTGTTACCAATGCAGGTGCGAAGGCTGCCGAGCAAGCGGTACGTCCGTGGGCATTTCCTGCAGTTCCTGGGAATGCACACCCCCTGGTTCACCAAGTAAAAGGTGAACCATTCCCCGCTGGGGGTGCTGTTCATCTTCCATCCTTGCGGAAGGCTGCAGTTGGAGAAAGCCTTGTAGAGGGTCTCGAATTCGCACAGAATCGTCTGGAAGTTGCGCTCCAGCAGCTCCACGTCGTGCTTCTGCGCGTCCCGGGAGAAATAAGGAGTGGTGGGCAAGTCGGGGAGGAAGAAGACCTCGGGCTTCTGGATGGACGGCCGGCTGTTCAGGTAGCGCCCTTGCTCGCGGATGCCCTTGTGGATCCTGCCCATGCCGGACCAGGAATAGCGCTTGGCGTACTCCTGCAAGTTGTGGTAGAGTTTCTGGTTGAGGCCATCGTTGTGGGTGCAGCGCACGCACTCGGGGGACTGGCAGTACACGTAGCCGTTCTGGAGCCCGTTGACGTCCGCGCTCTGCATGAGCGCGTTCACGGTGACGTAGGGCCGAGGCTGCTCGCGGCCCACGTGGTAGCAGTACCACACGAACAGCACCAGCAGGCAGGCCACCGTGGTCAGCGCCGTGGTGTCGCAGTCCCGCACAGACTGGATGCCGGTGGCGATGCAGTCCCGGAGTCCGTCCAGCGACCAGCTCCAGTCCAGCAGCCACGCCACCGACATCTTCGTGCAGCTGTTGTTAGACGTGCGGAGGATGGTCAGGCGATTGGTCCTTGGATGTCCCAAGGGCACCCACACCATGCAGGGCAGCACGGAGGAGGAGAGGGGGCTCAGGAAGGGGAAGGCATGGCTGCGGCTGCTCCCTGCACGCCGGCCTGGGCTTCATGGACGAATCCCGGGACGCCGGACCACCTCTTCATTTCTGGCCAAAGTCATTGCCACGTGGGAGGGGAGGGAGGGGGCAGACCAGGCAGAGTTGGGTTCCTTAGCTGGGACGAGTCATTCTCCAATAGTCCCGAAGCGGCTCAAGGCTGGGAAAAGTGAAGACCCAGAAGTGGGTTAGGTTTCTCATGCGCGTTTAAAATATAAGCTCCCCAATTAGACTGTGTGTTCTTTAAACTCTTGCCATCTGTCTTAGTAGGACTTCTCTCTCTCTCTGAGTCTCTCTGTCTCTCTCTCTGTCTGTCTCTCCCTCTCCCTCTCTCTCTCTCTCTCCCTCCTTCTCTCTCTCCCTCCTATCTCTGTCTTACTGCCTTTCTCTCTCTTTCTTTTCTCTTTAATTCTCATTCTCTCCTTATCACTCTCATTCATTCTCATTCACACTCTTTCTCTTTAATTCTCTCATAATCACTTTCATTCTTTCTCCCCTCTCTTTCTTTTTTATTCTCTCTCCCCCCTCTCCCTCCCTCTTTCTCTTTTATTCTCATTCTCTCATCACTCTCATTCATTCTTATTCTCTCTCATTCTCATCCACTCTTTTCATTTTCTCATTATCACTCTCATTATTCTCCTTTTCTCTTCTCTCCCTTCCACCCCCCCTCTCTATCCCTCTCTCTCTCCCTCTCTCTCTCCCCTCTCTGTCTCCTCTCTGTCTGTCTGTCTCTCTCTTTCCTTCTCTCTCTGTCTCCCTCCTCCCCATCTGTCTGTCTCTCTCCCTCTCTCTTTGTCTCTCTCTCTGAGTCTCTCTGTCTGTCTGTCTCTCTCTCTCCCTCTCTGTCTCTCTTTCCCTCCCCCTCTCTGTCTGTCTCTGTCTGTCTCTCTCACTCTCCGTCCTTCTCTCTCTCTCTCTCCTCTCTCTCTCTCTGTCTTACTGCCTTTCTCTCTCTCTCTTTTCTCTTTCATTCTCATTCTCTCCTTATCACTCTCATTCATTCTCATTCACTCTTTCTCTTTAATTCTCTCATAATCACTTTCATTCTTTCTTCTCTTCTCTTTCTTTTTTATTCTCTCTCCCCCTCTCTCCCTCCCTTTCTCTTTTATTCTCATTCTCTCATTACTCTCATTCATTCTTATTCTCTCTCATTCTCATCCACTCTCTTTTCATTTTCTCATTATCACTCTCATTTTTCTCCTTTTCTCTCTTCTCTCTCTCTCTCTCTCCCCTCTCTGTCTCTGTCTCCTCTCTGTCTCTCTCTGTCTCTGTCTCTGTCTCCCCTCTCTGTCTCTGTCTCCTCTCTGTCTGTCTGTCTTTCTCTCTTTCCTTCTCTCTCTGTCTCCCCCCCCCCTAAATCCTTACCTTCCATCTTAGAATCAAGGAAGAAGAGCAGTAAGGGCTAAGCAATGGGGTTAAATGACTTGCCCAGGGTCACAGAGCTATGAAATGTCTGAGGTCAAATTTGAACCCTGGACCTCCCTCCCATCTCTAGGTTTGGCTCTTTATCCATTGAGCCACCCAGCTGCCCCCTTAATATTAATTCTAAAACAAAAAAGAGGCAAGGGCTAGGAAATCAGGATTAAGTGACTTGCCCAGGGTCACAGAGCTATGAAATGTCTGAGGTCAAATTTGAACCCTGGACCTCCCATCTCTAGGCTTGGCTCTCCATCCATTGAGTCACCCAGCTGCCACCCCTTAGTATTAATTCTAAAACAAAAGAGAAGCAAGGGCTAGGAAATCAGGGTTAAGTGACTTGTCCAGGATCACATAGCTGGGGCCATATTTGTTTTGAGGTGATTGATTTTCCTTTTTTTTTCGGGTGTGTGGATGGCTTCTTAGGTCCTACCACCACCATGCAACAACCCCTCAGGCTACATTTGAACCCAGATCCTCCTGATTTCAGACCCAGCTCTCTATCTACCATGCCACCTAGCCGCCCCTAGATTAGGTATTGATGGGAGAGCCCGATTTCCATTTCATCAATGGCTGGTCTCCACTAACAGAAGGTGCTTCCTAGATGCTTCACTAGATAGGCTTAGATCCTCAAGCTTCTGAGGCAAAGGGCAAAGGAGGCTGTTTGATCAGAGCCCAAGTTTTGCTTTCTAAGATTAATTAGAGGATCCCAGAGCTGGAAGGGACCTCGGAGGTCATTTGGGGAAAGAAAAAAAATTGAGCACTAGAGAAGTGAGGTGACTTGCCCAAGGTCAGCCAGCCAGGAAGTGGCAGAGTGGGGATCAGCTTAGCTTAGTTTATATTTTTAAAGCATTTTAAGGTTTTTTTTTGTTATTGTTCAGTCATTTTTCAGTCTTGTCCAACTATGTGACCCCATTTGGAGTCTTCTTGGCAGAGATCCTGGAGTAATTTTCCATTTCCTTCTCTAGCTTATTTTACAGAGAAGGAAACGAAGGTAAACAGGGTGAAGTGACTTGCTTAGGGTCATCCATCTCTTGTCTGGGGTCAGATTTGAACTCAGGATGAGTCTTCCTGACTTCAGGTCCTGGACTCTGGCCACTTGGGCCCCTAGGCTTGCCGATCACTTTCTAGATAACGTTACACGTGACCCTTGTGAGAGCCCTGTTATTCCCATTTTTTTACCCACGTTGCTCTCTGGTGTCAGCCATGAGCATCCTTCTCTTTGGAATCTCTGAGAGAGGAGATGAGACGTCTGCTGGGTTAGACCTCGAGAAGGTACTTGGTCCTTGATTGGAAATCAGTTAGGTAGCTCCGTATTCTCTCCTGCGAAGGGGAGAAAAGCAGAGGATGCAGCCTAAAGTCGCTACCAACCAGGAACGCAAATGTGGCCCTTTTCCAGGAATCCTCTCCTTTTCACAGCACAAGAGATGCAGAGCAAGTGCTGGTGGGCCATGGAGCCTCCCCCTGACCCCTTTAGGGCTGCTGGTAGCAGTATCTAGCTGCAGGGAAGCTCAGTGGTCCAATGGTTAGAGACAGCACTGGCCTTGGAACCAGGAAGAGTTCCAATCTGGGCTCCAGACATTTCCTAGCTAGCGTGTGACCTTGGGCCATTCCCTTTTCTCTGTTTGTCTCAGTTCTTCATTTGTAAAATGAGCTGGAAAAGGAAACGGCGAATCACTCCAGTTTCTTTGCCAAGAACACTCCAAACGGGGTCACAAAGAAACACAGAATCTAGTAAACCCATGACAAGAAATGGTTACGGCACCATCGGAACCTAATTTCTATTGCCGAGCAAGTTCCCGGGGGATCTGGCTCAGCCTACCCAGGCGGCTCTACCCTGATGATGCTGTGAAAATGCGAGGAGCGTCCAGCTGCTCAGAGAAGTCAGGAGTAACGGGCTTGGAGGCGAACTCAGCCCTAACTGGGGGAGCCGTCCCTGGTCCCAGAAAGCTGCCTGTGTAAACGGGGGGCTATTTGAGAGGCAAACTATTTGGGTGGAAGTTCACGGATTTTAGAACCAAAGCAAATGGGTCTTTATTCTAGAATGTATCTTAGAATGTAAGTTCCCTAGCTGCGTGACCCTGGGCAAGTCACTTAACCCCCATTGCCTAGCCCCTACCAGTCTTCTGCCTTGGAACAGATGCACAGGACTGATTCCAAGGCAGGAAAGAAGGGTTCAAGAAGAAGCACATTTGATCAGTGACTGCTGAGACTATAAGCCAACACTGAGTGGATCTCGACTGACCCACAATGGGTCAGCACTCCAAATGTTTCTGGTTTCTTTCCCCAGTTTTATAGAGAACAAAATGGAAGAGAAATCTCAAGAGTTTCTCGATCCCATTCTCACTGTTTCCATGTTTGGAATGGATAAACAATGAGCTAAAAACAAGGCCATCGGCCAGTCAAAAATATTTATTAGGCGCCATGATATTTTTGTTTTTAGAAGCTGCAAACAGAGTTCTGATGGCACTGACCAAAGATTTGGAGCTGGAAGGGCCTTCGAGGTCATCCTGTCCACCCCCGCATCTGACATATCTGATATGTGATATTTGAGTATCAACTACACAAAGAAAACACTTCTTCCCCTAAAAGCCACTTAGCAGAGAGTTGAGTTTCCAGGGGATCCGTTTATACTTCTTTAGGTTCTTTTTGAAATTACTGAATAGGTAAGGCATAGCAATCAGTCTTGGGTTCAAATTTGGCCCAAGACACCTCCTAGCTGTGTGACCCTGGACAAGTCACTTATACTCCCATTGCCTCGTCTTATCATTCTTCTTCCTTGGAACCAATACACAGTTTGATTCTAAGACAGAAGGTCAGGGTTTAAAAAAAAGGAAAGGAAAGGAAAGGGGAAGCGGAGGGAAGGGGAAGGGGAAGGGGAAGGGGAAGGGAAGGAAGAGGAAGGGGAAGGAAGGGGAAGGGGAAGGGGAAGGGGAAGGGGAAGGGGAAGGGGAAGGGGAAGGGGAAGGGGAAGGGGAAGGGGAAGGGGAAGGGGAAGGGGAAGGGGAAGGGGAAGGGGAAGGGGAAGGGGAAGGGGAAGGGGAAGGGGAAGGGAAGGGAAGGGAAGGGAAGGGAAGGGAAGGGAAGGGAAGGGAAGGGAAGGGAAGGGAAGGGAAGGAAAGGAAAGGAAAGGAAAGGAAAGGAAAGGAAAGGAAAGGAAAGGAAAGGAAAGGAAAGGAAAGGAAAGGAAAGGAAAGGAAAGGAAAGGAAAGGAAAGGAGAAAGAAAAGAGAAAAGAAAAAAGAAGAGAAAAGAGAAAAGAAAAGAAAAGAAAGAAAAGAGAAAAGAAAGAAAAGAAAAGAGAAAAGAAAGAAAAAGAAAAGAAAAAGAGGGGAAGGCACCTGATATAACAATTGGAAATAAATGTTTGCCCTTTGCCTAGGAAGCTGTGGAGTCTAGACCTGTCTAATAAAGCACATAAGCTTTCCCTCAGATAGGGCTGATGTTGTCTCATGACTTCTCTTAGCAGCTGGACGCTCCGCATGTTTTCACGGAATCATCAGGGTAGAGCCACCTGGGTAGGCTGACCCGGAACCCTGGGGCCCAGGACAAGGGCTTCAGAGACTTACTGGGCAATAGAAATCGAGTTCTGATGGTGACGTCACCGTTTCTTGTCATGTGGGTGCTCTGTACTCCTTTTGGTTGTCAATCAAGGTTTTCGGGGCTTCCGGCATCCTCCCAGCACTCTCCTTCCCCAAGTCCTCCCTCCTCTCCCCTGTGGTGGTTTGTTTCTCCTTTAGGGCAAGGTAGGCAAACAAGGGTGAGGCCTTTCAACTTAGGAATTCCTTTCCTGGAACTGAGGATTCCTGGAAATCCTGTGTGTGGCAGTTGAGGAGGGCCCATTGGAGAGAACCATAATAACCGCCTGGATTTTCAGACTCTCTTTTTTTTTTTTAAACCCTCACCTTCTGTCTTGGAGTCAATACTGTGTATTGGCTGCAAGGCAGAAGAGCAGTATGGGCTAGGCAATGGGGGTCAAGTGACTTGCCCAGGGTCACACAGCTGGGAAGTGTCTGAGGTCAGATTTGAACCCAGGACTTCCCGTCTCCAGGCCTGACTCTCAATCCACTGAGCTACCCAGCTGCCCCTTCAGACTCTCTTGAGGGGAAAGGGAAGCAATAATCTCAAAGATTAAAATAATAAAAAATAAAATAAAAAAATAACTGAACAGGTAGACATCCACGAGAGGAAACCCCAAGCTGCCTCTCGAATCGCAGGTGTTTCAGTCAAACACATGAAGAGAGATGCTGGTTTCCATAAGGGGTGCCCCTCCCTACCCATGTTGCCAATTTACAGATCTCTCTCCAAGGAGAGGCTGAGATGATAAACAAATGACTGGTGGGAACACGAGGCCAGGAACTCCCGATTCGATTCTCTGCCCAGTGCTCTCCACGAGACTATAAACAGTCTGAAATAGGGACTTGCCATGGCTGTCGGCTGTTCTGGGGGCCCGGCCAAACTATGCCGCCTTTCAGCACCCAGATTATCTCCTCTGATCATCACTACAACCCCGAGAGGATCCCTGCGGTTCTTATTCTCATCGGGCAGATGAGGAAACTAAGGCTGAGAACGTGAAGGAACGCTAATGTCTGGGGCAAAATCTGAGCACAAACCTCAAGTCCTGGGGCTAGCAAAATTGAGGCAAGGACTTCAGCCAGCATGCTTTGCTGCTTCTCAATTCACTGTGTCTGCAATAAGCAGTGAAGGCCTTCAATTGTTTAAAAACAAAGACAAAAAACCCAAACAGGCACAGGCGACTGAATGTCAGACCGGGAGTCTCTCAAGGACTTGGGTTCAAAATTACCCTAAAATACTTGTAACCCTGGGCAAGTCACTTAGCTCTGATTGCCTAGCCCTTGCTGCTCTTCTGTCTTAGAATTGATAAGAAGACAGAAGGTAAGAGTTTTAAAAAATAGGTAGACACAACTCACTTTAAGAGTAGAAAGTAGGAGGCAGTTAGGTTGTTCAGTGGTTAGAGAGGCAGACCTGAAGACAGGAGGTCCTGGCTTTAAATTGGACTTTAGACACTTTCTAGCTGTGTGACCTTGGGCAAGTCACTTAACTCTGATTGCCTAGCCCTTGCTGCTCTTCTGTCTTAGAATTGATAAGAAGACAGAAGGTAAGAGTTTTAAAAAATAGGTAGACACAACTCACTTTAAGAGTAGAAAGTAGGAGGCAGTTAGGTTGTTCAGTGGTTAGAGAGGCAGACCTGAAGACAGGAGGTCCTGGCTTTAAATTGGACTTTAGACACTTTCTAGCTGTGTGACCTTGGGCAAGTCACTTAACTCTGATTGCCTAGCCCTTGCTGCTCTTCTGTCTTAGAATTGATAAGAAGACAGAAGGTAAGAGTTTTAAAAGATAGGTGGACACAAATACAACTCACTTTAAGAGTAGAAAGTAGGAGGCAGTTAGGTTGTTCAGTGGTTAGAGAGGCAGACCTGAAGACAGGAGGTCCTGGCTTTAAATCTGACTTTAGACACTTTCTAGCTGTGTGACCCTGGGCAAGTCACTTAACCCCAACTGCCTAGCTCTTACTACCCTTCTGTCTTGGAACAGACACTTAATATCAATTCTAAGACAAGAGGTAAGGGTTTTGTTTTTTTTAAAGGGTAGAAAGTAACCATCAGAAGCCATCCTTCTTTTGGCAGGGAGCAAGCAGTTATTAATTACAGTTACAGTGTCAATTAAACATTTTTACAAAGATGCATTTCATGTGTTCCTTACAACAATCCTAGGAGGTAAGTGTTATTATGATCCCCATTTGACAGATGAGGAAACTGAGACTCAGGGGGGTTATGACTTTCCCAGGACCAAAAGCTAGAGTAGTACTAGTGCCCAGGAGATCAGCTAACTCGCCCAAGGTCACACAGTCATACTAAAAGACAAGCCCCAAACTCCAGCCCGAGGCTAGCTCTCAAGCCCAGGGTCCTGGCCCCTCCGGTGCTAGGTGTCACACACCACCAAATCTCAGACTGATCTGGCTGGTCTAGACTGGGAACATAAAGTCTGAGATCATTGGCCGAGGCCCGGAGAGAGGCTACGTTTAAGCCAATCTCGTGCCTGCTGCTCCTGGAGCCTTTGCAAAATCTTGGTACCTCCCTGAGTGCTAGTGTTTAGCCCATGACAACAAGCCCGACTCACATTCACACAGCATTTCACGGTTTACACGGCACTTTGTTCTCGACAACCTGTGAGGTAGAGAGTGTTAAGATCATTAACCTGATTTGACAGACAAAGGAAGGCGCCTCGGAGAAGAGAAGGGACTTGGCAGGGCTGGATTTCCAGCTTCCAGTCACTGCTTCTCTGTACTTAATAAATGTTTACAACATGTATGAATGCCCAGGAACTGCTGAGGCTAAATGGTGCCTTGTAGCTGGACCCCTGCAGTCTCTGGTCTCCTTATGTGTAGCCCTCGCTCTCCTCCCTGCAAATACAGACGGGGTTATCTTTCAGTGCAATGGCTGGTCTTCCTCCTTGAACCAGCAGGATTTATTCCAAAAGCCTAGATTAAGTGCCTGCTTTGGGTCAGGTGCTAGCTAGGTTCCAGTAGGCATACAATCCCCTTTTTCTTTTTTAACCTCTCACCTTCTGTCTTAGAATCAATACTGTGTATTGGCTCCAAGGCAGAAGAGTGGTAAGGGCTAGGCAATGGGGGTGAAGTGACTTGCCCAGGGTCACACAGCTGGGAAGTGTCTGAGGTCACATTTGAACCCAGGACCTCCCATCTCTAGGCTTGGCTCTCTATCCACTGAGCTACCCAGCTGTCCCTCCCATACAGTCGGACTACTTTAAGAGCACCTATCGTGTGCCTAGTCCTGTGCCAAAAAAACTGGCAGGATCTGATATGCAGAGTAGGCAATCTAGTAGATGTGCTGTTTACCAAAAGCTCCAAGATGACCTGTCTGGGGGGCAAACTGTAGAATCTGGAGAGCTAGTCAGGTAGCTGAGTGAATTGAGAGGCCAGGCCTGGAACTGGAAGGTCCTGGGTTCGAATATGCTCTCAGATACTGGCTAGCTGTGTGATCCTGGGCAAGTCACTTAACCCCATTTCCCCTAGCCCTGACCACTCTTCTGCCATAGAATTGAAATTTAGTATTAATTCTAAGATAGAAGGTAAGGAAGGGTTTGAGAAAACATCTAGTCACAGAAGCACAGAATCTCCGGGCTAGAAGAGATCTCAGTAGCCTTCCAGTCCAGCCCATACCTGAACCAAAATCTTGTCATCTAGCCTCTGCCTGAAGACAGCCAATGCAAGAGAACTCACAGCCTCCCAAGGCAGCCTCTTACGCTTTGGGATAGCTTGACTAGTTAGAAAGTTTTCTCTTATATCCAGCCTAAATGTGCCTCTTGGAACTTCCACTCACCATTCTGGGTTCTAGCCTGATCTTATCTGAATGACAAGAGAGCTGTCCTGTCACCCCCAAGGCTTCTCTATGCTAGGCATCTCCTGTGCCTTCAACCAATCCAATAGGGGTATGAATTCAAGGCCATCCACCATGCTACTTTGGACACTGTGAAGCTTTTCAAGGCCCTTCCTAAACAGCAATGTCCAGAATAGAGCGTACTACTTCTGACATTGCCACACCAGGACAGGGTTCAGAAGGACCATTATAACCGATGAAGATTGCACTTGCTTTTTGACTGCCATATCACACCATTGACTCAAGCTGAGTTTGTAATCCACTAAAATCTCTGATTCCTTCCTTCCCTCCCTTCCTTCTTTCCCTCCCTCCTTTTCCTTCCTTTCTTCCTTCCCTCCCTCCTTTTCCTTCCTTCTTTCCTTCCTTCCTTCCTCCTTTTCCTTCCTTCCTTCCTTTCTTCCTTCCTTCCTTCCTTCCTTCCTTCCTTCCTTCCTTCCTTCCTTCCTTCCTTCCTTCCTTCCTTCCTTCCTTCCTTCCTTCCTTCCTTCCTTCCTTCCTTCCTTCCTTTCCTTCCTTCCTTCCTTCCTTCCTTCCTTCCTTCCCTCCTTCTTTCTTCCTTCCCTCCCTCCTTTTTCTTCCTTTCTTCCTCCTTTCCTCCCTCCCTTCCTCTCATCCTTTCTTCCTTCCTCCCTTCCTTCCACATTAATAGGAGTCTTTGCCTAACCATGACTGCTCCCCCTTTCTTGTACTTGTGACATCCATTCTTTAGACCCAAGTACAAGAGTTAACATTTCTCCCCATTAAATTTCACTTTATTAGCTTCAGGCCAGTGAGTTTGTCTATCACATTCTAGTCCACTCCCCCATTTTTACGGATGGAGAAAAGGCCCAGAGAGTGTGAGTGACTTGTCTCTGGTCATAGAAGTAGTAAGAAAATGAGTCACCAGCTGAAAACAAGTCTTTTGACTTTGGTCTCTCCCAGCTTACATCCATGATCTTGTGACCCCCAAATCTAGGTGCTAATCAGTAGATTTGGGGAGATGGGGGCTCTAAGGGTCAATCTAATTTTTCATCTCGTTTTAAAGCTTAAGGTTTGGGAACTCTAATCAAAGGGGTTAGATAACCCTGGCAGAAGTAATCAGGGCTGGGGCAGGTAGGAAGAGGCCTTTCCAGGGAAAACAGACTGTCCCCTCCCCCATTCCTAGCATTTGGAGGCAGAGATGGAGAGAAGAGAGAGTAGGTGGGAGAGAAGGAGGCAGGGGAAACAAGGGACACGGGAAAGGGGTAGAAATGAGATGAGAAAAGAGTGGAATGGGGAAGGGAGGAGAGAGGGAAAGGAAGAAGTGAGAAGGAGTAGGGAAGGAGAGAAGTAGAAGGTAGGGGGAGAGAAGAGAGGGGAGTTAAGGAGTGGGGAGAGGACAGGAAGGGGAAGGAAGAGAGGAGAGGGAACAAGGAGTCAAAAGAGTGGGGAGAAAGGAGACAGGAAGGAGGAAAAGAAGAGGCTAGGGAAGGATAGTTGGGAGAGGGAGGAAGAAGATGGGGAGGGGGAGGAGAGAGGATGATGGGAAAGGGGAGGGAGATGGGGAGAAGGGGTAGTGGTGGGGAGAAGGAGGGATGAAGAGGGATGGAGAGGCAGGATGGAGAGGGAGATGAGCAGAGGGCGGTGGGAGCCTCTGACCCTTGGGGTCAGGCCGGGCTGGGGTCCAGGGGATCCCCTTCCTCTTTTCCCCCTCCCCATCCTTCCTCCTATTCCATCCCTCGGGCGCTCCTCGTTCACTCGTCCCTTACCTGGCTCTGGCCGCGCCCGGGGCCGGGGGCTGCCTCCGCCCTCGGCCCGCCCAGCCTGGGAGGGTGGGGGTGGCTGGCCGCCCCCTCCTTTTCCTTTTCCTTTTCCTCCTCCTCTCCTCCTGGCCGCCGCCTCGCGGGGATGCCTCCTCCTCCGCTGCCTCCCCGGCCCCGACCCCCGCTGCTGCCGCTGTGCTCGCTCCGCGGAGCCGGGCGGGGGAGGGACCACAACTCCCACAATGCGTCGCGCCGGGCCCCAGCCGCGATTGGAGGGGCGGTGACGGGGGGGCGGGACCGAGGAGCGCGCGCACGGAGGCGCGCTCTGCGGGGCGCGTGGCTCGAGGGCGCGCAGGGGGGCGCTGGGGCAGGGGAGAAGGGGTAAGGGAAAGACTGGGAAGAGAAGGAGGCCGCGCCTCGAGGGCACTGAGCCCGCGGGCTGGACGCTGGTCTAGGGGCCGTGGTGGCCTTGACCTTGAAGAGCAGGGATCTCACTGCCTGGACTGTCCAGTGCAGGCTGCGGAGCAAGAGCCCGCCCTACCTCTGCTTGGATACCTCCAGGAATGGGGAACTCATGACCCATTTCATCAGCCCATTCCATTGAGGGAAGAAGGAAGTGAACAAGGAGCTCTCTTCGGGGCACGTTTTTTCCTGACTTCTGGCCCACATTGGCTTCTTTGCAGCTTCAGCCCATTGCCCCGGGACCAAAAGAACCAGGCTCATCCTTCATCCATTTGACAGCTGTCACGCCATCCTAAATCGCAGAGCAATAAGGCTTTCCGTTTTTACCTCATTGGGTCCTCACACCTAGATGGAGAAGTAGGTGCTATTATTATCCCCATTGTACAGTTGAGGAAACTGAGGCAGACAAAGGCAAAGTAATTTGCCTAGGGTCACACAGCTAGTGTCTGAAGGAGTATTTGAGCTCTAGTCTTCTGTCTGCAGGTCTAGCACTCCATGATAGTAATATTGTAAAGAAGAAACATGTTTTGGAAGTTTGATCAGTGAAATGGTAAACCATTATTCTAGAGGACAGGAGATAAAAGCTCACCACCCACCCCTGCCGGAAGAATGATGGACACTGCACCCCTTAGCTAATTCCTTATTGTAGTTGTTCAGCTGTGTCCAACTCTTCATGACCCTATGGACTGTAGCATGTCAATACTGCCCATGGAATTTTCTTGGCAGATACTGGAGTGCTTGACCATTTTCTTCTCCCTATAGGATCCTGAATCTAAAGGTGGGAGAGAGCTGAGAGGCCATCTAGTCCCATAAAAACTGAGAAACTCGAGATGTAGCAAATTGCCTCATTTAGAGCTTGTAGGCAACGAAAAGTGAGTTAGGTAGGAAGGACCTCTCAGTGAACCTCTTGTCCTAGCTTTCTCTTGGACAAATCATAGACCGAATAAACCTAGAATTTCAGAGCTGAATGGGACCTTGGAGACTATTAAGTCTATCCCTTCACTGGGCAGATGGGCAAAGAACCCTGGCTGAAAGAAGTCTCTCAGGTAGGGATAGTAATGTAGCATCACCATTTTCATGCATTTGAAGTATATTTGCTTCTCCTGGAAGTCATGGGTGGAAGTTACAGAAAGACAAAATTAGGTTGGACAGCAGGAGAAGCTTTCTTGAAATGAGAACTACCCAAAATTGGAATGGGCTGCCTCAGAAGGTGATAGGAGCTTAGATTTAGAGCTGGATCTTAGAGGTCACCCCTGGCCATCTCCTCCATAATCTTCCAAACTACTTTGCCTTTGACATTGACCCTTTTCTCACTCTCCTTCCCACCCCCAATCCTGGAACCCTGAACTTGCTTAAATCAACTCTGTCATTGCTCCTGGTCTCCCTGGTGGTATGTCTCCCTGGCCATCATCCTAGTATGTGCTGTGTTTTTTCCATTAAATGTAATCTCTTTGAGGGCAGACACTATTTTTTGCTTTTTGCATTTGTACTGTTTGCACCTTCTTTGCACATAATAAGCAATTAATATATTTTTATTTATTCATTCATTTATTCAACTCCATCACTTTATACTTGAGGAAACTGAAGTCTTCTCTTCCTTACTCCCTCCCTCCCTTCCTCCTGCTCCCTTCCTCTCCCCTGCTTCCTCCCTTCCTTCTTCCTTCCTTCCTTCCTTCCTTCCTTCCTTCCTTCCTTCCTTCCTTCCTTCCTTCCTTCCTTCCTTCCTCCCTTTCTTCTTCCTTCCTTCCTTCCTTCCTTCCTTCCTTCCTTCCTTCCTTCCTTCCTTCCTTCCTTCCTTCCTTCCTTCCTTCCTTCCTTCCTTCCTTCCTTCCTTCCTTCCACTCTTACCTTCTGTCTTAGTATAAATTCTAACACAGAAGACTGGCAAGGGATAGGCAGTCATGGTTAAGTGACTTGTCCAGATCACACAGCTTGGAAATGTCTGAGGTCAGATTTGAACCCATGTCTTTTAACTCCAAATTCAAAATTCTTCCTAAAGCAACATTATTTCCCCATCCTTGAATATCTCCTAAAGGAAGCTGGATGAGTCTCCTTGCATGCTATGCAAAGAATTCTCACTGATTGGGTTTAGACTCGACAGCCTCTGAGCTCCTTTCCAGCTCTCAACAGTCTGTGAAGTGACTGACTTGCCCTAGACTGTGTGGCTAGTTCAGGGAAGAGCTCAAGCCTCCTTACTCCTAATCTATCTATCACATGACCTAGTGTCTTCATGCCCTGATAGTTTGTCCATTTTTGTCTCTCTTTGTATCCTCAGTGCTTGGCACACTGGAAATACTTAATAAATCCTTGTTGACTTCTCAGCACTTATCCCATTGCCTCAGTTTCCCCCCAATAGGTGTAGAGGGGCTAGGGTAAAGGAAGAAGCAGTATTCATTTTTTGTTTCAATCCACACATCACGGCTGAATCCACCCACTGTGGATCTGTCCAGACAGGCATAGCCAGTGATTATGAGTTAGTGTAGAACAGGATCCCTCTCTTGACATTAGCTTAACCTAACAATCAGGGTGAATTCCCCATTCTGAGACTGTCCTGCAGAAGGTGTAGGGACAACTGAGGGAGAACTCACTGCTTTAATGGATGAGCTGAGATAAAGATCTTATAAAGGTCTTATAAAACTGAGATAAGACCTTATAAAGTTGTTTGCTGTC
>NC_077229.1:25724950-25850587 GCF_027887165.1 Monodelphis domestica
TCATCCTTATTTCCCTACTGCCACCGAGCCAATCTAGGTTGAGAATTCTTCAGTCATGCCATGGCTGTCCAATGGTACAAGAAGTTCATGGTTCCCTCTCTGGGAAACAGCTGCCTGCCAGAAGACACACCAGTCTCTTCTAAGACTCCCTGAGATGTGAGCTGACTGACTAATCATGATAATTGCTTTGGAATAGACTTATTTGGTCATACTGGATTTAAATCTCATTTAGCCACCTTATTCTTTTTTAAAATTGATGAATTAATTTAGAATATTTTTCCATGGTTACCTGATTCATGATTTTTCCCACTCTTATCCCCCCCCCCCAGAGCTGACAAGCAATTCTACTGGGTTATACATGTATCATCTTTCAAAACCTATTTCTGTATTATTCATATTTGTAATAGAGTGATCTTTTAAAGTCAAAACCGTAATCATATTCCCATCGAACCATATGATCGACCATATGCTTTTCTTCTGGTTTTCTATTTCCACAGTTCTTTCTTTTGATGTTGATAGCATTCTTTCTCACAAGTTCCTCTGAATTGTCCTCCTTCATTGCATTGCTACTAGTAACTAAGTCAGTTACATTTGATTGTACTACAATGTATCAGTCTCTGTGTACAATGTTCTCCTGGTTCTGCTCATTTTTCTCTGCATCAGTTCATGGAGGTTATTCCAGTTCACATGGAATTCCTCCAGTTCATCATTCCTTTTAGCACAATAGTATTCCTTCACCATCAGATACCACAATTTGTTCAGTTATTCCCCAGTCAGTGGACACCTCCCCCCCATATCCCAAATTTTTTTGCCACTATAAAAAGCATGACTATAAATATTTTTTTACAAATATTTTTCCTTATTATCTCTTTGGGGTACAAACCCAGCAATGGTATGGCTGGATCAAAGGGCAGTAGAGAAAACTGAGCTCCAAGGAGAGAAAGAACTAGCTAAAGGTCATGTAGTTAAGCTAGTGATTGGTCTGGGACTTAAATCCAAGACAACATCTAGACTGGTGTCCTTCTACCATTTCATATAGTCTTGAAGCATTAGAAGCATTTTAAATATTAAAATATATTTTATTTTCCCATTTACATGCAATAATATTTTTCAACAGATATTTTCCAAAATTATTAGATCTACATTGTCTCCCTTTCTCACTTCCTTCCTCCCTCTTGAAAATGGTAAATAATTTGATCTGAATTATAAATGTATTATCAAGAAGCATTAAAAAAAAGGTATCCAGCAAGATGGTCAGTCTTCATTCTACTTTGTGGCAGCGTGGAGTCAAAGAGCCTGATTCCACATCCCAAGATTACTTCTTATGTCTGTGCGACTTTGTGAGAGTCATTTGCCCTTTCAAAGATTTAAAGCTGGGAAGAAATAAGAAATAATAATATTTTGCATTGATATTGAACCTTAACGTTTGCAAAATACTTTACAAACATTATTTCATTTTATCCTCACACCCACTCTGGGATTAGGTGCTATTTAGGTCATCTAATTCGACACTTTCATATTATAGTTCGAGGAAACAGAAGGAAAGAGAAATGGACAACACAATAGTCCAAAAATTACAAGAATTATCTCAGATCATTTGCCTTTAGTTGCCAAAGATGAATTATAGTCATACAATTTTCAGAGTTGTAAGGGACCTCAGCTACCATGTAGTCCAACCTAGGAATGAAAGGAAGACTCATTATAATATGCTCCACAAAGGATTATTCTACTTCTTATTGAAAACTTCCTAAGAGGAGAAACCCATCACCTCCATGGGTTTGATGGGAAAATGATTAGGGTTTTTACTTTAAAAGATTACTCTATTACTGTGGGACAGCTCATATTGCTATTGATACTGGATTCATTGATTCTTTTCCTTTCTTTCTCTCCTTAAAGGATGTCATGTTTCAATCTGAAGAAGAATGAACCTATTTCTTTTTTTAGAAATAATATTTTATTTTTCCCAATTACATGTAAAAATAATTTTTAATTCCAAAGTTTATAAAACAAGCATTTCCATATACAAAGAAAAAGAAGATTATACATAGTGAAATCACAAATCTATCATATGTTTAATTTACTTTTCTTCATATCTACATAATAAATCCCATCCAGAAGTGTTTCAGCTCCTCAACCTCCTCCCTAAAACACAGAAGATATCATCTGGGAGACTGACATGAAAAACAAGTTTTTGGACTTAAAAAAGTTTTGAGTTCTAAATTCTCTCTTTTCTTCTGATCTCCCCTTCCCACCCTGAGATGATATACAATCAAAGAAAACATTTTTATATTAGTCATTTTATAGACCAGATTTCAAATAAAAGAAGAAAGAAAATGAAATATAATATATTTCAATTTGCATTCAGACTCTATCAGTTCTTTCTCAGAAGGATAAATGGCATTTTTCATCATGATTTTCTAGCATTATCTTGCATCACTGCATTGCTGAGAATCAACATGTCATTCACAGTTGTTAATCAAGAAATATTGCTGTAACTGTGTATAATATTATTCTGGTTCTACTTATTTCACTTTGCATCAGTTCAGATATGTATTGCCAGATTTTTCTGAAATCATCCTGTTTGTCATTTCTTATAGCACAATAGTAGAGTGAGTCTATTCCATAAGATTCCAGTCATATACAGCATGGAATAGTGGGAAAAGTAATTTGAATAATGTCAGAGGTTCTAGGTTCTCATCTATCTCTGCTGCTCATTTCCTGTGTAACTCAGGAAAAGTCATCCAAATTCTTTGTTGTTCAATCATATTTTTCCTCATATCCAAGTCTTCAGTGACTCCATTTAGAGTTTTCTTGGAAAAGATAAAATAATAGTTTGCCATTTCCTTCTACAGCTCATTTTACAGATGAAAAAAACTGAGAGTAGAGTCAAGATGGCAGCATAGAGGCAGCAAAAGTTCAGACCTCTGTAAACCTTTCCTCACCAATTAAAAACAAAATGATCCTAATGACCTGAAAACCAAATCTAACAACAGGACAGAGCTAAGGAACCCTACTGCTGGACTCAACTTAAAAGGTATGCCCCCCAAAAGCCTGAATTTGAGAACACTTAGGTTTAAGGGGAAGGGAGAAGGAAGGTCCCAGGACCCCTCCCCCACCTACAGTACTGAGCCTCTAGCAGTGGCTGGAATCTCTGGGAGGGAAAGGGCACTAGTCTGGAGGGAGTACATTGCAGGAAAAGCTGTGCCAGGCTTAGGGCTTTGAACACAGGTGGCAGGGAGGCAGTTAGAGGAGAACCTCAGAGAAGACAGCACAATTTCAGTTGAGTTCCATATTGCCCCTCCCTTCCCAAGGTTTTGGCCTCAGGGCACATCCAGCTCTGCAAGATCGACTCCTTAATCTTATCAAGCCTTCAGAGGGCAGGGAAGCCCAAGCTCCAACACCCCTCCCCCACAGACTTCTCTGAGAGTCTTGCTGATTAAGCTCCAAGGGTGAAGGCTGACAGAAAAGCCCA
Source organism: Monodelphis domestica (assembly GCF_027887165.1). Classification (NCBI taxonomy): domain Eukaryota; kingdom Metazoa; phylum Chordata; class Mammalia; order Didelphimorphia; family Didelphidae; genus Monodelphis; species Monodelphis domestica. The sequence continues at coordinate 25,728,423 of NC_077229.1, forward strand.
AATCCACAGATCCAGCACATAATGAGAGGAGCAAGTATACAGGCAACTAAAGGGGAAAAAGAAGGGGTAAATATGAGCAATCAACAGAAAAAGAAAAAAGAAATTACAATCGACAGTTTCTATCCAGGCAATGAACAAAGAGCAAATGTAACACAGGAGGATCAAGGAACACCAAGAGAAAATACAGAAACTCCAGCAAATTGGACACAAGCTTTGAAAGAACTCAAAAAAGCCAGGGATGATATTCAGTCTTTAAAAAAACTAGAATACAACAATTAGAAGCAAGTGACTTTACAAGGCAACAGGGAACTATAAAACAAAATCAAAAGAATGAAAAAATTGAGGAAAATATGAAACCCCTCATCCACAAAACAGAAGATTTAGAAAATAGGGGAAGGAGAGACATTTAAGAATCATTGATCTACTGGAAGACCATGACAAAAGAAAAAACCTAGACATCATCCTACAGAAAATTATCTAAGAAAACTTCCCCAACATTCTAGAATAAGAGGGAAAAGTAGAGATTTAAAGAATCCACAGATCACCTCCTGTACTTAATCCTTAACTGAAAACACCCAGGAATGTTATAGCCAAACTCAAGAATTACCAGACCAAGGAAAAAATATTACAAGCTGCTAAGAAGAAGTCATTCAGATACCATGGAACTACAGTGAGGATAACACAGGATCTGGCTGCATCTACACTGAAGGACTGAAAGACATGGAATATGATATTCCGGAAAGCAAGGTAACTAGATCTTCAACCAAGAATCAATTACCCAGCAAAACTGACTATATTCTTATACGGTAAAGTATGGTCATTTAATAAAATAGAAGACTTCCAAGTATTTGGTCCAGACATGAACAGAAAATGTGATATCCAAACACAGAACTCAAGAGAATCATCAAAAGGTAATTAAAAAAGGGGGGAAAAAAACAAAAACAACTTTTTTAAGGGACCCAATAAGTTAAAATTATATGTATCCCTATAAGAAAAGAGGATATGGATACATCTTAAAAATTGTTATTATCACCTGGGTAGCTAGAAGAATTATATTAAGAGGGAACAGTGACAAACTGTATAGTATGAAATGCCAAGACATAAATATGTATATAGATATATGTATGCATATATATGTACATATATATGTAATATATAACTAGAGTTTTAAAAAAGAGGTTAATACTGAAAGAAATGGGAAAAGAAACAAAATGGGATAAGTTTATATGTCACAAAGAAGCACATGGCAGGAGTGGGGGAGAACATCAATACAATGGAAGGGTAAAGAGGTTAGAGATAGGAAATACTCAATTCTTATGTGCATTAAAATTGACTCAAAGAGGGAAGAACAATCCAATCCATTGGGGCAGAGAATTGATTTGCGCTCTATAGAGAAGTAGAAGGGTAACAAATGGACTGCTGGGGAGGGAAGCAATACAAGGGAGGGAGAGGGTGGGGAGGTAGTTTAAAAAGACTGTAAAGAAAATAAGAGGGGAATAAGAATGGAGGGGGGTAGAAAGGGAAGTAAAATAAGGGTGTGAATTAGGGGGAGTGATTAAAAACAAAACACTGGTGTAGAAGGAAATAGTGAAAGAAGAAAGGGCAGGACTAGGAGTGGAAATCAAAATGCTGGGAAATACACAGCTATATAATCATAACTTGGAATGTAAATGGAATGAATCCACCCATAAAATGCAAGCAAATAGCAGAGTGGATTAGAAACCAAAATCCTACCATATGCTGTGTACAAGAAACACACATGAGGAAAGTAGACACGCATAGGGTAAAAATAAGCAGATGGAAGCAACTCTATTGGGCATCAACTGAGAAAAAGAAGGCAGGAGACGTAATCATGATATCTGACAAAGCCAAAGTAAAACAGATAGGGAAGATAATTACATCCTGATAAAAGGAAGTATAGACAATAAGGAAATATCAATACTCAATATGCATGCACCAAATGGCATAACATCCAAATTTATAAAGGAGAAGCTAGTAGAACTCAAAGATGAAATAGATAGAAAAACTATACTAGTGGGAGACCTGAACCTTCCTCTATCCAAACTAGATAAATCAAACCAAAAAATAAATAAGAAAGAGGTAAGAGAAGTAAATGAAATCTTAGAAAAATTAGAGTTAGTAGATATGTGGAGAAAAAATAAATAGGGACAAAATGGAATATACCTTCTTTTCAGCAGCACATGGTACATTCACAAAGATTGACCATGTACTCAGGCATAAAAACATTGCAAACAAGTGCAAAAGAGCATAAATTATAAATGCAACCTTCTCATATCACAATGCAATGAAAATAATAATTAATAAGGGTACATGGAGAGGCAAATAAAATTAATTGGATTTTAAATAATACAATTCTCTAAAATCAGTTAAAGAAAAAATCATAAAACTATTAATAATTTCATTGAAGAAAATGACAATGATGAGACATCCTTTCAAAAATCTATGGGATACAGCCAAAGCAGTACTCAGGGGGAAATTTATATCCTTGAGTTCATATATTAACAAATTAGGGAAGTGTGATTTTTAAATTCTCTCCATCTTTTTCTGATATGGGGTTGTTTAAGTAATTTATTTCTTCCTCTGTTAGTCTAGGAAATTTATATTTTTGTAAGTATTCATCCATTTCACCTAGATTGCCATATTTGTTGCCATATAATTGGGCATAGTAGTTTTTAATGATTGCCTTACTTTCCTCTTCATTAGACGTGAGGTCTCCCTTTTCATCTTGGATACTGTCAATTTGGTTTTTTCTTTCCTTTTTTTAATTAGACTGACTAGTACTTTGTCTATTTTATTTGTTTTTCCAAAGTACCAGCTTCTAGTCTTATTTATTAAATCATTAGTTCTTTGACTTTCAATTTTATGAATTTCTCCCTTGATTTTTAGGATCTCTAATTTAGTCTTCATCTGAGGATTTTTAATTTGTTCGCTTTCTAGTTTTTTAATTTGCATGCCCAATTCATTGACCTCTGCCCTTCTTAATTTGTTTATATATGAACTCAAGGATATAAATTTGCCCCTGAGTACTGCTTTGGCTGCATCCCATAGGTTTTGAAAGGATGTCTCATCATTGTCATTTTCTTCAGTGAAGTTATTGTTTCTATGATTTGTTCTTTAACTAACTGGTTTTAAAGAATCGTATTATTTAATTTCCAATTAATTTTTGATTCACCTCTCCATGTACCTTTACTAATTATTATTTTCATTGCATTGTGATCTGAGAAGTTGCATTTATAATTTATGCTCTTTTGCACTTGTTTGCAATTTTTTTATGCCCAAGTCCATGGTCAATCTTTGTGAATGTACCATGCGCTGCTGAGAGGAAGGTATATTCCTTTTTGTCCTTATTTATTTTTCTCCACATATCTACTAACTCTAAGTTTTCTAAGATTTCATTCACTTCTCTTACCTCTTTCTTATTTATTTTTTGGTTTGATTTATCTAGTTTGGATAGAGGAAGGTTCAGATCTCCCACTAGTATAGTTTTTCTATCTATTTCATCCTTGAGCTCCTCTAGTTTCTACTTTAGAAATTTGGATGCTATGCCATTTGGTGCATACATATTGAGTACAGATATTTCCTCATTGTCTATACTGCCTTTTATCAGGATGTAATTATCTTCCCTATCTCTTTTAACTAGATTTATTTTTACTTTGGCTTTGTCCGATATCATGATTGCTACTCCTGCCTTCTTTTTATCATTTGATGCCCAATAGGTTTGGCTCCATCCTCTTACTTTCACCCTATGCCTATATACCTTCTCATGTGTGTTTCTTGCAGATAGCATATGGTAGGGTTTTGGATTCTAATCCACTCTGCTATTCGCTTGCTTTTTATGGGTGAGTTCATTCCATTCACATTCAGAGTTATGATTGCTAGCTGTGTATTTCCCAGCATTTTGATTTCTACTCCTAGTCCTGCCTTTTCTACTTTCACTATTTCCTTCTATACCAATGTTTTTTTTAATCAGTCCCCTTAGTTCCCACCCTTATTTTACTTCCCTTTCTACCCCCTTCCTTCTTATTCCTCCCTTATTTTCCCTGTAGTCTTTCTAAAATTGCCCCCACCCTCTCCCTTCCTTGTATTGCTTCCCTCCCCACCAATCCATTTGTTAGCCGTCTACTCCCCTATAGGGTGCAAATCTATTCTCTGACCCAATGGATTGGATTGTTCTTCCCTCTTTGAGTCAATTTTAATGCACATAAGAATTGAGTATTTCCTATCTCCAACCTCTTTATCCTTCCAGTGTATTGATGTTCTCCCCTCTCCCATCATGAGCTTCTTTGTGACATATAAATTTACCCCCATTTGTTTCTTTTCCCATTTTTTTTAGTATTAACCTCTTTTTTAGATGTAGTTCTATATATATATATATATATATATATATGTATATATATATATACACACACACACACACACAAATATATATGTATTTATGCATGCATATATGTATATACCTATTTATGTCTTGTCCTTTCATCCTATACAGTTTGTCACTGTTCCCTCTAAGTGTAATCCTTCTAGCTGCCCAGGTGATAGCAACAGTTTTTAAGAGTTATCAATGATCTCTTTTCTTATAGGGATACATATCATTTTAACTTATTGAGTCTCTTAAACTTTTTTTGTTGTTGTTTTGTGTTTCTTTTCCCCCTCTTTTTAAATTACCTTTTGATTATTCTCTTGAGTTCTATGCTTGGACATCAAATTTTCTGTTCAGGTCTGGTCTTTTCTTTAAAAATTCTTGGAATTCTTCTATTTTGTTGAATGACCATACTTTCCCCTGTAAGAATATAGTCAGTTTTGCTGGGTATTTGATTCTTGGTTGTAGACCTAGTTCCCTTGCTTTCTGGAATATCATATCCCATGCCTTTTGGTCCTTCAGTGTGGATGCAGCGAGATCCTGCATTATCCTCACTGTGGTTGTTAGATTTAAAATAGTTGTTTGGCTTAAACTGTAACAGTTAAAAGAGTGATGTTGTAACCTGTAGTGAGTTAAAATGGTGGAAGATATAAATTGTGATAGATATAAGAGAGGGTGAGTAAATTTGACTGCAGAAAATGTTTCACTACAACATCTTGGTTTTTAAATCAAATGTAAGGTGGTTGCCAGGGAAATATTCCCAATTATTCAAATACCCAAGTCAACGGGGTTTTATAGAGATTTTAATTAACACAAATGTGGAATTAAAGAAAAGAGTGAAAAAGGAAATAAGTATGAAGGGCCTTAAGCCAACATGGCCTAGACCTGAGTCTTAAGAGAGAGAGATCAGTCAGTCAGTCTTTTAACACTCACCACAAGGTCTGTCTAAGCAAGGATTCTAGTGACACCAGGCCAGCTCCATCTCAGCTGACTTCACCAGAGAGAGTTCCAGCCAGAGTCCTCCTTAAAGAGCCTTCCAGCCAGAGACTGTTCCAAAGGGCCTCTCTCCAGAGCCTCCAGAGGGACAGAGACCCCTCAGAGGAGCTCCAGCGAGACCTCCTTAGAGATTGTCCTCCAAGAGCTTCCCTTCTCCAGAGCCTCTCTCAAGAGATTCTTCCCAAGAGATCCTCATCAGAGATCCTCCAAAAGGATTCTTTTCTCAAGAGATTCTGCTTTTTCTTATATAGGGGTTTTTCTCCTATGTCACCTCCCCTAAGTCCTTACATCTACCAATCACTGTAGATGTTTTCCAAAGGACTGCCCATCTGAATTTCCTGCTAAGTCGACTAATCTCCTCAGTAAATCTGAACCAGTGAAAACACAGCTGAGTCAACTAATCTCATTAAGAGAAAACTTGCCCGACCCTTTTAGGTACCTAGCATCTCATTGTATCAATTCTAAAAAAATAGGCATGGCTCAAAGAACTCCTTGCCTTATTATAAGCATGGGTCCAAGTACTTTCATTGTTTAGCAAGGAGTTTTCTCCCCTAAAGCAGTCTTAAGTACAGGTGGAGTAGAGGTCCTCCCATTTCTGATCCTGGCGAGTTCTCACATCAAAATGGGGAATGTTTCCCAGCAGGGAATTTGTTCCAATGGAGGATTCCTCAATATGGAAATTTTTAACATTCACAAGTCTGAGAAATTTCAAGATTCACAATCCCCCCTGATGATCATTGGGAGACTAGTCTCCCCATTGATCATTTAACGTAATCAATTTGTAATCCTAAATGCACTTCTAACTATAGATATACACAATATTCAAATTTCTAAGAGGAATAAGAGTAGTGAGGGAGGAAATAGAAAAGAAAAGAAAGCAAAACCTCTATGGTATCTGAATGGCTTCTTCTTGGCAGCTTGTAATATCTTTTCTTTGGTCTGATAGTTCTTGAGTTTGGCTATAACATTCCTGGGTGTTGTCAGTTGGGGATTAAGTACAGGAGGTGATCTGTGGATTCTTTCAATCATCACTTTTCCCTCTTGTTCTAGGATATTGGGGCAGTTTTCTTGAATAATTTCCTGTAGTATTATGTCCAGGATTTTCCTTTTGTCATGGTCTTCTGGTAGACCAATGATTCTTAAATTGTCTCTCCTTGAACAATTTCAAAGCTGGTACTTTGAAAAAACAAATAAAATAGACAAAGTACTGGTCAATCTAATGAAAAAAAAGGAAAGAAGAAAACCAATTGACAGTATCCAAGGTGAAAAGGGAGACCTAACCTCTAATAAAGAGGAAATTAAGGCAATTGTTAAAAACTATTATACACAATTATATGGCAATAAATATGGCAATCTAGGTGATATGGATGAATATCTACAAAAACAAAATTGAACAAAGAACTCCCTCAGAAAAAATCCCCAGGGCCTGGATTCACAAATGAATTCTATCAAACATTCAAAGAACAATTAATCCCAATATTATACAAACTATTTGACAGAATAAGCAAAGAAGGAGTTCTACCAAATTCCTTTTAGAACACAAATATGGTAGTGATTCCAAAGCCAGGCAGGTCAAAAACAGAGAAAGATAACTACAGACCAATCTCCTTAATGAACATATAGATGCAAAAATCTTAAATAGGATACTAGCAAAAAGACTCCAGCAAGTGATCATGGGGGTTATTCATTATGACGAGATAGGATTCATACCAGGATTGCAAGGATGGTTCAATATTAGGAAAACCATCCACATAATTGACCATATTAACAAGCAAACCAACAAAAATCACATGATTATTTCAATAGAAGAAGAAAAAGCCTTTGACAAAATACAACACTCATTCCTTTTGAAAACACTAGAAAGCATAGGAATAGAAGGGTCTTTCCTAAAAATAATAAACAATATATATCTAAAACCATCAGCAAACATCATCTGTAATGGGGATAAACTAGAAGCCTTCCCAGTAAGATCAGGAGTGAAACATGTATGCCCATTATCACCTCTATTATTTAACATTGTACTAGAAACACTAGCTGTAGCAATTAGAGAAGAAAAAGAAATTGAAGGTATTAAAATAGGCAATGAGGAGACCAAGCTACCATTCTTTGCAGATGGTATAATGGTCTATTTAAAGAATCCTAGAGAATCAACTAAAAAGCTAGTTGAAACAATCAACAACTTTAGCAAAGTTTCAGGATACAAAATAAACCCACATAAGTCATCATCATTCCTATATATCTCCAACACATCTCAGCAGCAAGAATTAGGAAGAGAAATTCCATTTCAAATCACCCTAGACAGTATAAAATGCTTAGGAATCTATCTGCTGAGACAAACACGGGAACTATATGAACACAACTACAAAATACTCTCCACACAACTAAAACTAGATCTAAACAATTAGAAAAACATTATTGCTCATGGGTAGGATGAGCTAACATAATAAAAATGACAATCCTATTCAAATTAATTTACTTATTTAGTGCCATACGCATTGAACTACCAAAAACATTTTTACTGGATTAGAAAAAACCATAACAAAGTTCATTTGGAAGAACAAAAAACATCAAGGATATTCAGGGAAATAATGAAAAAAAATGCGAAGGAAGGTGGCCTTGTAGTCCCAGATCTCAAACTATACTACAAAGCAGTGGTCATCAAAACAATATGGTACTGTCTAAGAGACAGAAAGGAGGATCAGCAGAATAGACTTGGGTAAGTGAGGTCAGCAAGACTGTTTATGATAAGCCCAAAGATCCCAAATTTTGGGACCAAAATTCATTATTTGATAAAAACTGCTGGGAAAATTGTAAGACAGTATGGGAGAGATTAGGTTTGGATCAACATCTCACACACTACACCAAGATAAACTCAGAATGGTGAATGACTTGAATATAAAGAAGGAAACTATAAGTAAATTAGGTGAACATAGAATAGTATACATGTCAGATCTTTGGGAAAGGAAATATTTTAAGTCCAAGCAAGGGTTAGAAAAAAATCACAAAAAGTAAAATAAATAATTTTGATTACATTAAATAAAAAAAGTTTTGTACAAATAAAACCAATGTAACCAAAATTCGAAGGGAAGCAACAAATTGGGAAAAAATCTTTATAACAAAAACCTCTGACAAATGTCTAATTGCTAAAATTTATAAAGAGCTAAATAAATTATACAAAAAATCAAGCCATTCTCCAATTGATAAATGGGCAAGGGACAGGAATAGGCAATTTTCAGATAAACAAATCAAAACTATTAATAAGCACAGGAAAAAGTGTTCTAAATCTCTTATAATCAGAGAGATACAAATCAAAACAACTCTGAGGTATCACCTCACACCTAGCAGATTGTTCAACATGACAACAAAGGAAAGTCATGAATGCTGGAGGGGATGTGGCAAAGTTGGGACATGAATGCATTGCTGGTGGAGTTGTGAATTGATCCAACCATTCTGGAGGGCAATTTGGAAGTATGCCCAAAGGGTGCTAAAAGACTGTCTGCCCCTTGATACAGCCATAGCACTGCTGGGTTTATATCCCAAGGGGATAATAAGGAAAAAGACCTATACAAGAATATTCATAGCTGCACTCTTTGTGGTGGCAAAAATTGACAAATGCAGGTATGCCCTTCAATTGGAGAATGGCTGAACAAATTGTGGTATCTGTTGGTGATGGAATATTATTGTGCTTAAAGGAATGATGAACTGGAGGAATTCCATGGGGACTGTAATGACCTCCAGGAATTGATGCAGAGCGAAAGGAGCAGAACCAGGAGAACATTATACACAGAGACTGATACACTGTGGTACAATTGAATGTAATGGACTTCTCCATTAGTGACAATGCAGTGAATCTGAAGAACTCAGAGGTATTTATGAGAAAGAACACTATCCACATTCAGAGGAAAAAACTGTGGGAGTAGAAACACCAAAGAAACACAACTGCTTGATCACATGGGTCGAGAGGGATATGACTGGGGATGCAGACTCTAAATGATCATCCTAGTGCAAACATCAACAACATGGAAATAGGTTCTGATCAAGGACACATGTAAAACCCAGTGGAATTGTGCATTGGCTACAGGAAGGGGTGGGGGGAGTGGAGGGAGGGAAAGAATATGATTTTTGTTACCAAGGAATAATGTTCTAAATTGACCAAATAAAATTTTCAAAAAGAAAAAACTGAGGCCAATAGAGTTAAATAACTTCCCCAGGGTCACACAGCTAGAAAGTATCTGAGATCAGATTTGAACTCAGGATGAGTCTTCCTGACTCCAGGCCTGGCCTTCTGTATACTATGGCACCATATAGCTGCACCAAAATGCATTGCTGGTCCTAAACTCAGTGTGATAAGGTTAGTACTTATTGGGTCTCATCCAAAGAATTGATTGATGACTCACACTGACTCCATTTCAAGGAAATAAGCTTTATTATAAGAGAATAAGAGTGTGAGATAAGAGTAAAAGGGTGAGAGATTCTCAGGAATGCTTTCTATCTTGATTAATTATTAAGGAAGGGGTCATTTGTTTGGGCAGTTGTTGCCTTGTGTCTCTAGGGAACTGATGTCATCTTACCCATGGTCCATTTTGGTCTGTATGACATTACCCAAGATTCACTCTGCCTCCTGGGGCAGGGGGAGCAAAACCAAATGTAAATGAAATGCTAATGATATGTTAAATACCCTGGGGCAACTTTAGGTCAAGTTTTACCTTATTCTGACTCTAAGAAAGGCAGTGATTTTAGAAATTGAGTATTGCTTGAACCTAGTTCTATGCGATAGGGTACTGAACCACCTGTACTTGCTGTCCAGAGACCCCCAACCAAGGTCCTAGATCCATTTTGGCAAACCTATGGTACATGTGCTGGAGCATGCTAGAGGGGGCTGTTCCTTTCCCACCTCTCCACATGCACTTGAGGACATTTCTCCCATCAACCACTCTGTTGTCCAGCAGCCCAATGGGAGTACTTCCTCCCTCCTCTGTCTGGGGTAAGGTGGTGGGGGTCACATGTGGCATGAGGGTGGCAGTTTGGGCACTTGGTCTTTAAAAGGTTTGCCATAATTGTCCCATTATGTCTAAAGACTGATGTGAGGAGTTTTCTCACAATAGTGAATTAAAGCAACTCATATGTCTAATATGAAAGGTAGCCCCATTCTAATTTAGTAGTCGTGGTTTCTATATTCTTTTGATTGTGAACAGCTACTTGGCAGGGGTTGTAGGACATTTCAGCCTATATCGATTGGGCTTCAATTTCCCCACCTGAAAAATGAGAGGGTTGGACAGATCTCTGAGGACTCTCTCAGTTCTAAATCTTTAGATTGGTGTTTGACAAGATAAGAGAAAGTTTCTGTCAAGTCAGCAAACTCAAGAGCAGTGTCTTCCAGTTGGCTGAATCTCTTTATGTTTGAGTATAGTCTCAAATAGTCAGATGACTCTTGTCCTCTTGTGATGTTGTCTGTGCTCTTAGCATTGATAATAAGATCAAGAGCCCAGGAGTGAAAGCAAGAGACAATCCCGAATCGCCTTCATGCTCTGGGTATTCATTGCAATTGGTAAATTAGGCAGAATGGAAAGAGGCAGGATCAAGTGCTGAAAAATGCTAGCCTGAGAGTCCTGGCTCATATCTTTGCCACTGGCTTACTGTGTGACTCTGGACAAGCCTTTTCCCTCTGTGCTTCTGTTTTATCACTTGGAAAATAAGGAAGGTGGGTCCCTTCTACCTCTAACATCCTATGAGACAGTGATTAATTTTTCACCTTCCAAGTTTAAATTCTATCATCTCAGATACTTCCAAGAGCAACATAAGTTAGATTTTTTCAGGAACAAATGCTTTTGACTTTTTTACTTCTTTCAATAAGAGAAAAAAAAAATCCATCAAGGATGTGCTCAAGTTTCTACAATAGTTAGAACAAAAGGAAGCCAAGTGGCAAAAACAAGGGACAGTAATGACAAGCTCATAACATGGCATGAATGAAAAAGGATAAAAATACAGATTCATTTTGAATTATTTTTTAAACCTGTGTATAAAAATAATTCAAGTCTCTCTTCCTTCAGTCTTCCATCTCACCTTCTGCCATATGAATCTGACAGCTGTTAGCTAAAGCTGTTATCTTTCATTTCATATTACTGCCTTGGAAAGTATTGCCACCCCCCTCCCTCCTCAAAATGCATGTCTTACAAGTTGAGCATATCCTTTTTAGAACTGTGTGTAGGAGGGAAATTGGTATGCAAGAGATTTTGGGTTCATTTAGCAAGCTTATTAACAATCATATTGCCGTTGTTATGTCATGATTTAAAATCCTTTGAGCCCAAACCCAATCTTGCTGTCTGGGAGCAATGGCCTCTCTGAAATCAGGAGCCCAGCAATCTGTGAATTTGTCCTATCCAGTGTCTCCTGTGGTCTACTTGTCAAAAAATTAGGGGACTAGCAAGAAATTAAGATCTAAGAATTTTTTGAGTTCTTTCTTTATTTCTCCCTTGTCTTCCCCTGCCTCCTCTTGTCTTCTGCCTTCCTTTCCTTTCACTCCCCTCCCCTCCCTCCCCTCCCCTTCCCTTCCCTTCCATTCCCTCCCCTTCCCTTCCCTTCCCTCCCCTCCCCTTCCCTTCCCTCCCCTTTCCTCTCCTTCCCTTCCCTTCCCTTCCCTTCCCTTCCCTTCCCTTCCTTTCCCTCCCCTCCCCTCCCCTCCCCCCTCTCCTCCCTCCCCTCCCCTCTCCTTCCCTTCCCTTCCATTCCCTCCCCTTTCCTTCCCTTCCCTCCCCTCCCCTCCCCTTCCCTCCCCTTCCCTTCCCTTCCCTTCCCTCCCCTCCCCTCCCCTCCCCTCCCCTCCCCTTCCTTCCCCCCCTTTTTTCCTAGGGACTAAGATTCCAGGCCATAAGCATCTTGAGGCTAAGGGTTTTCTTGATTATTATTGTTTTTTCATCTCCCAGAGTGACTCAATTGGTATCTAAGAAACATATGTTGAAGGAAGGAGCAAACGAACCCTTTTCAGTTTCTCTGCATCCCCGAAAGCACAGTGCCCCACTCCACAAGAGTACATTATACTTATTATTATGAGGATGCAGTTAATCCAGTCTGACCACATTGTAAAAGAATTCACAGGCACTTGGGGACATCTTGACTTGAATCTCCAAATAGCTCTTTCAGGAAAGGAAAAAAGAGGGTCTGTACTTTGCATTGCCATAGAAACTCGCAAGGCTTTGAGAAGCTAGTGACAGGTGCAATGTAAAGCAGCCTCTCCTGGCAGTTGGTGTCAGCATCCTTTTCCAAGTCAATGTTAAGGGCACCGTTGCAGAGTTCCTTTTAGCCCGGGTCATTCTCACTCTGGGAACAGGTCAATGACACCCTGCTTCCATGTCAAGCTGCAAAATGGTTTCACCCACATTCTAAGACCTTGCCATCTCCCATTGTTCCAGCTAGAAGAGAGCAGATGTTATGGCTGACACCTAGATTCCACACATACACTCACACGTTGGCTTGCCCACTTGCTTTTGCAAGGAAGGTTTTAGTGTGGTGAGACTGAGCTTTGACAAGCAATCCTTTGTTGGCTGGTCCAGTCTTGAGTTACAGGAGTTCCTTAGAGCCCCACCTAATCCTTTAAACAAACAAACAAACAAACAAACAAACAAACAAACAAACAAACAAACTCTTTACTTCCATCTTAGAAACAATACTGTTTATTGGTTCTAAGGCAAAGACCTGTAAGGGCCAAGCAATATGTGACTTGTCCAGGGTCACACAACTAAGAAGTATCAGAGATCAAATTTGAACCCAGGACCTCCCACCTTTATGCCTGGCTCTCAATCCACCAACCCACCTATCCCCTTGTCCTTTTGTCAGTAGTCTTCTTTCTGGCTTCCTTGGCTTTTTTCAATTTTCAACTCACTCCCTCCTGTGAAAAATCTTTCCCAGCCCTCCTCAATTTTAGGGCCTTCCTCTGAGACTCCCATTCATTTATCCTGTCTGTATATTGTTTGTCCACAGTTGTTCATCTCCCCCATTAAGTTCCCCCATAAGCTCCTTGAGGGAAGGGATTCTTTTGGGTTTCTTCTTGTATAAATGGAGATTTTGAGCCTTTGGACATCATCCCCCAGAAGCCCCTTAGAATTTCCCAAAATTCCCTTTTCCTGCTTCCCTGCATTTTGCAGGATTGTATTTAAGTGGCTGTGACTCCTCCCTCTTCTTCTCTTGGACCTGTGACCAGTCTGAAGTCAGGCAGTTCTTTTGTTTTAGTTATTATTAATCAAACTTTATAAAATATATTTAGTTATTGAATATTAATTAAAAACCCCCCACTCTGTATAGCTATTATTCAGTATAGTATCTGACACATAATAGGTGCTTAATATATAACTGGCTGAATGATTTCAAGGGTGATGGAAAGAGTGATGCTTTCAGAGCCAGAGGAACATTGTCTCCATAGTGGAAAAGACCAAACTTCACATTTATCTGGTATTACATTGTTTCCTAAGAACTTCACAAGCATTATAGGAAAAACTCCTTAAATGTAATTATTTATTTTTCTAAATCCTTACCTTCTGTCTTAAAACTGATACTAAGTATTGATTCTAAATCAGAAGAAGTAAGGGCTAGACAACTGGGGTTAAGTGACTTGCCCAGGGCCACATGGTCCCTGAAGCATCTAAGGCCAAGTTTGAACCTAGATCTTTCTGACTCCGTATCTGAGGGATGCTCTATCCACTATGCTACCTAGATGTCCTAATCTCCTTAAATTTATGAGAGGCAGGGTAGCCCAGTGGAAAGAAGAGTTAGCTTTGGGGTTAGGAAGTCCTGGGTTCAAAACCTGCCTTTAATATATATTAGCTATGAGAACTTCTCTGGTGCCCAGAAAACATTTCAAGTTGCTTATCTGTATGAGTAGATAGAGTTTCCATGCAGGGAATGCCCTATACCCATGAAGCCACAATTTAAGACCAGCCCTCCCACCCCACCCCCAATTATCTGACAGTTTTATATTGCTTTAAAGTTAGTAAAGCCAGAGGCAGTTACATGGCTCAGTAGATTGAGAGCCAGGTCTAGAGATGGGAGGTTCTGGCTTCAAATCTAGCTGTATGACTCTGGGTAATATAAGGGTTAAAAAAGGCATTTGTTTTTTAAAAGGGTTGGACTTGATTATTTAAGAGTGTGATTGTCAGGAATTTAATGAATTCCAAAGAGATTTTATTTATAATTTATTTACAAAATGTGGAAAGAGTGAAGCAAGAAATCAGAGAAAGGATAAGGTAAGATATCTAGCCTGAGCACTAAGTAATTTACTTCTGGTCAGCCAAGTCCAGAGTGAGAGAGAGAAAAAAGAGGAGGAGCTGCACCATTCCTGTCTTTTTATTGTAGTGGAGATTAGGAGGTACTTAATGCATATGTAACAATGCATTAGTGGATTGCCATTGGTTTAAATACAAATTACTACACATTCTAGGAGTGGATTCAAAAGACAAGGAAACCTGGATTCGTGCCAGAATGTTAAGAATGCTGAGATCAAAGGTCGAGACCTTTACTGCCCATGTGCAGGTCTTGTCCATGCGTTTGTTAATACAATTTCCATGCATCAAACATATACCTTATACATTCATATGTGTGGACTGTTACAAGACAAAAACAGAGACAGAGAGGGAGAGGAGAGAGAAAGAATGCGAGATATCAACAGAGAACAAGGGACAGAAAGCAACATAAAGAAAGAGATACAGAGATAGAGTGCAAAGGAAAGAGAGAGAGAGAAGAGAGAGGAGGGAGGGAGACAAAGAGAGACAGAGTTAGAGAAAGAGAGACAGTCAGAGAGAGAAAGAGAGAGAAAAAAGAAGAGAAAAAGGTGGGGAGAGAGACAGAGACAGAGAGAGACAGAGAGAGAGAGAGACAGAGAGAGACACAGAGAGAGAGAGAGAAAGAGAGAGAGAGAGAAAGAGAGAGAGAGAGAGACAGAGACAGAGACAGAGACACAGAGAGAGAGAGAAACAGAGAGACAGAGAGACTACTGTACTTAGAGAACACCTGCTGGTCTTTAGGAAACATTCCTGATTGGCTCCTCCACTTTCTGCCACCATCTGTATTCCTCTCTTATTCACATGACTCATAAATGATGAGTCACTGTCAGTGGGAGACCATTAGTGACCTTCTTTTGTAGTTCTCTAATGAACACACATGTGAAAAAAGAGCCCCCATGAATATTCAGCAAAGTGTTGTATTATCTTCAAGGATTTAAGAAGGGTTTTGTTTTTTTTTAAATCCTGACAAGAGTTTTGGAGGTTGGATTTATGATCTTAGAGAGACAAGACCACTTGGCCTCACTTCCTCACAAGGTGTCAGCACAGAATTGTGAAGTCCAATGGCTCATTTGTTTGCCTGTTTTGATTTGTGGTTTCTGTTTCCTCATCTAATCCTGGAGAGGGTCAAATGAAGATGGGCACTGGAACAGACAAAGATCTTATAACTTAGAATGGTTGCTAGAACTCTAAGACCACAGGACACTGAATGCTAGAGCTTGGAGAGCCTTTAGAACATGGGGTATCAGAGATAGAAAGGACCTTAGAATATAGTGTCAACATGGAATCTAGAAACCCCAAACTTGTGGCCTAGTGGGATCTGAAGAACCCCAGTTTTCAGAACTAGCTTATAGGTTAGATGCCCCAAAGTTTGTATTTGTTCTCTGTTCCCATGGGAATCCACCCTGAAGGGAATCCCAGGCTAGTAGTTTCAGACTGAGTGGGGGGACCCTCAGGTGAATGACAATCCTAGTTAGGTGGGACTAAGCATATGCTAAGGACCCTCTTTGTTTTAAGTAGCCTACCCTATTGTATCAGAGACCCTTTCCCAAGAAGATCCACACCTGGACAGGAACCATCCTTTAGTATCCATTTGTAGTCGAGGAATACCTCCTCTTTTCTTTATTTGTATTTGCTTAAGATAAAGTTGTGGACTTGCTTGTCTTTGCTTCAGACAAAGATGAGGATTGACCTTCACCCATCCTGGGACCAAGGATGGAACAGTAAACATGAAGGATGCAGGATAACATTTATGAAAGGCAAATTGCGATTAGGTGGGCGCCTATCCCCTTGTCTGCCCCTCTTCCCCTTGTTTGTATTTGTAATAAACGAAGAATGTAGGTTAACCTTTGAACACCTGCCTATCCCTGGACCAAGGTTAGGGTTTCTGGAATGAAGAATCATAAATTCCTGTGGGTTTTGTCTAAGTAGTCTTTGCCTATAAAAGTTCTGTGTGAAGCAAATAAAATTGGCACTATTTCTCTCTTTTCATATAGTGTCCATCTCTTCTTTTGTTACTCTTCATTTTTCGTTACCCCAAACAGGATGTCACAGGACTGGCCAACCCTGTGGATGAGTCTTGTAAGCCATAGAGTCTTACATCCATTGTAAGCAGCCCCTTCTCTTACACCCTAGCCTGTAGCTATGATTCCTTTCCCAAGCTTGATTGTGTCCTGTCAGTATACTTTGAACACTCCCATTCCTTTGTAGTTATATTGATGTCCATCATCTTTCCCTGCCCTTGGATTCCCCAAATGGTATATAGGTTCCCCAAATCTTTTGTTCCTTGGAGTTGTCTTCTAGAGTGGTGGCCCTCCCAGGGATCAGTGTCCAGAGCAGCCAGAGTTCAATCCTTGGAATCTGTGCATTTGTGTACGGCGCACAGCTCTGTGTCAAGGCCGACTATTACATTGAACCACTTTTGCCCTTGATTAAAGAGTGATTTTGACTACTTAATAATTCTTTGTTTTTTCCGAGTCGACAATAGAATATTAGAACTCAGAAAAGGAAACATGATGGATATGGAAGAGAGCTTAGAGAATAATAGATCCAACTCTGCTCTTTTATAGATAAGGTAACTGGGACTCAGTCAGATGTGTGAAGTGCTCCAGGCAGCAGCCATGTGCTGGAACCAGCTTGAACCAGCTCACAAGAGCAGATTGTTAAATTTTCAGTGTGAATATTTACACATAGGAAATTGGTAAACCAAACAGAGCAGGTTTTGATGTATTATTATTGTTGATTTCTAGACTTAATGCAGCAATGGAGAAAATGGCAACAATGCAGATTAAACTTTAGTACATAGTGCCAACAGAGAGCCAATTTTAGACATTTCTCAGCGACTCCTGGTCTGAGATCACACAATATTTAGTGGTTGTGCAGAGGCCATAAAACAAGTACCCTGATTATTCAGCTTGTACTCTCTAAACTAGGCAACACTTCTTCCCTAAATTATTTCCCTGAGGTCCTTTTCAGCTCTAGGATACCTTGAAGCCTGAAATTATTTCCTAATTTTTAAAAAAAGGTGCTGTTTTTTTACTTAATACATTTATAAATTTATTCATTTAAATTTATTTAAAATAAAATCATAATTTAATAAATTTACCTAATAAATCATAAATTAGTTAAATTAATAAGCATTATTAGCGTAGTAGTCTCTCGGTGACCGAGAATGACGATTGTCTTTGTGCATTATCATCTATTGATGTACCCTCATATGACTTTGAAGTCCAAAAACTGAGGCACAAAGTTTGTGGCACATGGCGCGTGGGATGCCAGTTGTTATGGGAGGTGCGGTTGTGACCTGGTGTCGGCGTTCACGCACAGCGGCAAGACGTCGACGTCGTTCATCTTCAAAGGTGGTGGCGGCATGGTGAATGTGGGTTCACCAGCTGCTTCTGTCAGAGACAGCGAGTTCTAGTTGCTTTGGTGTAATGCCAGCCCACTTCAAGTTTGACTTTAGCTGATCTTTGAATCTTTTCTTTGGTCGGCCTTGTTTCCTGAGTCCAGCTGACAGTTCACCGTAGAATACCTGTCTTGGTATTCGCTGTGGGTCCATGCAGATGACGTGTCCAGACCATCGGAGCTGGGTTTTGAGGACCAGGACTTTGATGCTGGTGGAGTTGGCTCTGGCGAGGACTTCCTGATTGGTGATTCGGTCCTGCCATCGGATCCTCATGATTGACCGGAGGGAGCGTTGGTGGAATTGCTTCAGCTGTTTCATGTGCTTCCAGTACAGTGTCCATGTCTCACAACCGTACAGGAGCGAGCTGAGGACCACTGCGTTGTACACTCTGAGCTCTGTCGCAGTGCTTACACCGCTGTGTTGGAGGACTTCAGAGCGCAGCCACCTGAGTGCCTGGCTGGCCTTTTGGATCCTGGCATTGATCTCGTGGTCTAGGGACCCGTCGTTGGCAATGGTACTACCCAGGTACTTGAAAGTGTTGATGTTAGAAAGCTGCGTGCTGTTGATTGTAATGCATGGCTGGTTCGTTGGCCTCCCTGGTGCATGTTGGAACAGCACCTCTGTTTTGCTGAGGCTGATAGTCAGGCCAAACAGTTTTGTTGCGGTAGAGAACCTGTCCACAATGGTTTGAAGATGATTTTCTTGGTGGGCCATGAGACAGTCATCTGCGAAGAGAGCTTCCAGGATGAGTCTCTCTGTTGTCTTTGTTTTTGCAGTCAGACAGCGAAGGTTGAATAGTGAGCCATCCAGTCGGTATTTGATGTAGATGCCCAGATTTAGATCCACCACAGCATGTCATAATACTTGGGTGAAGTATAGGTTGAATAGCACCGGATTGAGGACACAGCCTTGTTTCACGCCATTGGAGATGTTGAAGTGATCGGAAGTTTCTCCACCAGATAGGAATTCCCCTGTCATGTCGACATGAAAGAGCTGGATCAGTTTGATGACTTTTGCTGGGCAACCGAGCTTGCTGAGGATCACCCACAATGCGTCCCTGTTCATTGTGTCGAACACCTTCGTCAGGTCTATGAAGACAATGTAGAGACTCAGGTTCTGCTCAAGGCATTTTTCCTGCATTTGCCTCACCATGAAGACCATGTCGATGGTGCTGCAGTCTGGTTGGAAGCCACATTGTGATTCAGGCAGGTTCTGCTCTGAGACAGATGACAGGAGTCTGTTGAGTATGACATGGGCAAGGATCTTTCCAGCATTAGAGAGTAGTGAGATGCCTCTGCAATTGTTATAGGCTGCTTATGCATCTTTGTTCTTGTATAGGGCTACGATGGAGGCATCTCTGAGTTCTGGGGGCATGTCTTCCTCTTCCCATAAGCTGTTCAGCACTATGTGGAATGCCTGGAGCGCCTTTCCATTTAAGGCCTTGTACACCTCGGTTGGGATCCCGTCTTTATCGGGTGCCTTGCCTACACTCATTTGTTTAATGGTTTTTTGGACTTCCTCTATTGAAGGAGGGATGTCAAGTTGTTCAATGATGAGGTTTTGGGGGATCTGGTCAAGGGTGCTTTGGTTGACTGAAGAAGGTCAGTTGAGAAGCTGACTGAAGTGTTCTTTCTACCTGTTGCTGATGCCTTTTTTATCTTTTATGAGAATGTCACCATCAGAGGATAGCAAGGGAGTGGTGGTGGATTTTAATGACCCATAGACAGTCTTGAGGGCACTGAAAAATTGTTTGTAGTTTTTCGTATCAGCAAAGCACTAGATTTCTTCTGCCTTTTTTCCCCACCATTGGTCTTGCATTTTCCTGATCTCACACTGCGCCGTGGCTTGGAGAGACTTGAATCTGTTCTTTTTAGGAGCAGAGTTTGGGTTATTTTACCACTCCATAAAGGCTTTGTTCTTTTTGCTCAATAGGTCTTCAATAGCAGTGTTGTTCTCATTGTCCTGGTGGTTGCATTGTTTGGGGCCTAGGACTGCCTTTGATGTTTCCTTCACTGCATCTCTGAACTGGTTCCATTTCTCGGTTGAGCTTCCAGTGAGTGGTCCCTTGGCAGACAGCTTGTCGTCCAGGCAGGACTGGAATGTTTGCAAATAAGATGGATCTCTAAGATGACTCACATTGTAAATGTGCAAACTGTCTGGGCGCGTTTTGGATGGCGAGGTGCAGTGCGCATTTGAAGAGTCGCTCTAACCAATCGGTGGTCTGTCCAGCATTCGGCTCCTCTCGTGGCTCTGGTGATCTGTACGTCCTGGATGTCTCGCCAGTGTACAATGATGTAGTCAATAAGATGCCACTGTTTTGATTGTGGGTGCATCCACGTTGTTTTATATTGTTCGCCATTCTGAACACAGTGTTTGTGATGGTGAGTTCGAACTCTGAGCATTTGCTGAGTAGCAGTAGGCCGTTGTTGTTCATTCTGCCCACGCCGTGTTTGCCAAGCACTCCTTTCCATCTTTCATGGTACTGGCCAATGCAGGCATTGAAGTCTCCCAGTAGTATCAGCTTATCATTTGTGGGCACTCAGGTCAGAGTAGAACTGCTTGATGGTCTCCTCTGTGCTGGTCAGTGTTGGGGCATATGTGCTGATGATTGTGGCCTACCGGTCTTTGCTGAGAGGCAAACGGATCTTCATGAGCCTCTCGCTGTTGCCCACAGGCAAGTCTGGCAGCTGTTTAAGCAAGTTGGTCTTGATGGCCAGACCAACACCGTGGATTTTGTCTTCACTTGCATTATTAACTATTACTTATTTAGTATTATTTGTTGACTTTTTTCATAGTCACTGAATGAACTGTCCACATGGAATCTAGAAACTCCAAACTTGTATCCTAGTAAGATCTGATGAACCCCAAGTTTTAGGACTAGCTTGTAAGTTGGATACCTAAAGCTTATGCTTGTTCCCTGTTCCTGTGAGAATCCACCTTGAAGGGAATCTCAGGCTAGCAATTTCAGACTGAATAATGGACCCAATTGTATCAGAGACCCTTTCCCAAGAAGACTGCACCTGGGCAGGCACCATCATTTTAGTATCCATTGTAAGTAGCCCCTTCCCTTATAACCTAGCCTCTAGCTATGATTCTTTTCCCAAGCTTGATTGTATTGTCAGTATAGTTTGAACACTCCCATTTCCTTGTAACCATTGTAATGTCAATCAATCTTATTTCCTGTTCCCTCAGTTTCCCAAATGGCATTTAAGTTCCCTAAATTCTTTTTTTCTTTGGAGTTGTCAATTTAACATGCTTGGCTCTCCCAGGGGTCAGTGTCCAGAGTTCCATCCTGGGACTTTGTGTGGTTATTAGTGTACAGTTCTGTGTGGAGGTCTACTATTACACTGAACCCCTTTTTCCTTGATTAAAGAGTGATTTTCCAACTATTTCATAGTTCTGTGTTTTTTCCAAGTCAAGAGAACAATTAAATGCCTTAGAAATATTTCACAAAGATAGGTAGTGTTCAGCTTCTTTATACTATATGAGGCAGTGTTATATCAAAGAAAGAGCAATGGATTAGCACTCTGAGATCTTGAGTTAAGTTTCAGTTATGATATTTTCTACCTGCATGATCTTAAGCAAGTCCTATGACTGCTCAGTATCTTAGTTTCCCCTCCTATAAACTGAGATTTGATTGGAATAAAACATCTCTTAGATTCATTTTACACCTGATTTGTATAATTCTAAAAGATTGTTGCCATGTGAAGATTGTGTAGGATGATGTTAGCTTCCTGATAGTAGTGGGTCATGTAGACATGGGTGTCCACACTCTTTGGCCCTCTTTGTCAACAAGAATTTATTAAATGCCTACTATTGGTCATGCTTTGCACTCAGGATACCAAGAAAGGCAAGCACAGTCCCTGCCCTCAAGGAACTCATAGTCTAATGGGGGAAAGAACATGCCAGAAACTAGGCAAAAATAAGATATCAACAGGATCAACTGGAGATAATCACAAAGAAAAGGTACTAATGGCTCTTTGCAGAAAGATGGAATGTTATCTGAGACTTGAAAGAAGCCAGATGTGACCAATAGCATATAAGTATGAGGTAATTGTATGAGATAATTACTGGCATACAAGGGTCTTAGATCAGTCTTCACCTGTGTATATCTACATTATGAGACCCCTAAGGGAAGAGTGAAGATTAAAATTATAACCCCTGCCTATTTTTAGATTTTAATCACCAGAAGTGTAAACATCCTACTTAAAAGTTGAGTATGGAGATCTGCCCATTTTTAGATCTAATCACCAAAAACACAAACATCCCACTTAATCATTAAGTGGGAGGTCTGTGACCCATGTGTAAGATAGTTGGTGACAAATCAGAATCGACTAACTGCCTCCTGGGCAGTCCTAAAGCAGGACTTCAACTGTGATTGGTAGACATAGAATTAGGGGAAGACACAGTAAGTGATGCAAGAGAAAGTGTCTTTAGAAGGGAGTGACAACTTCCTGGATGGAGTGTTAATGGAAGTTCTTCATTTTTTGAAGTGGAATCTGGTGAAGAATGTGCTGACTGGACCTGAAACCCTGTTTCCTGGTGAGGGTATTTTAAAATTTCTTCCTTTGAACTGACACATGGTGAGTGAAAAAGCTGACTCTTGACTCCTAGATTTTTCTGAAGAGATTTCCCCAGGTCCTCAGTTTTGCTGAGGCCAGCTAAAAACCAACTCTCCTTGCATGGGTTGGGCTAGGGACCAGAAGTAAATTACTTAGTGTTTAGGCTAGCTATCTTACCCTATCCTCTCTCTTATTTTCCTTACTTTACTCTTTCTACATTTTGCAAATAAATTGTAAATAAATCTCTTTGGAACTAATATAAATTCCTGGTGACCACACTCTTAAATAATCCAGTCCAACCCTTTTATAAATAACCCCTTTTTCCCTTAAAGAAGCCTACCTATAATTCTGACTTTCAGACTCCGGTATATCGTTGTAAGTTAAAAAGTAAACCTGTTTCCATGTAAGGGTCCTCAAACTCTCCTAATAGATAAAAAATATTTTCTTCAGCCTAACCTGAGCCTCCCTAGAGAGAAAATCTCTGTTGGTTAAGTGAGCTCTCTGAAAAGCATTTTCCAGCTAATATATTTGTATGTATGTTTGTCTATGTATACACTATATATATTCTAATTTCATATACATATAAAATATATACATACACTTAAAAATGTATTGCATACATGTGTGTATATATACATAGTATGTTTTTATGGATTTATTTTTATTATGTATCTTATAGATTATGTTATTATTGTATGTTATTTATAATATGTTTTGATTATATATTTATATAAAGTAAAAATATAGAATATATATACTATATTCTTATATATTATACATACTATATATTATTGTATAATTTATATACTATGTTCTTATATATTATATACATGCAAATATAGTCTTTCTTTTTTGCTACATAAAAAATAAAAATATACTATAAATTATGTATAATGAATATATTAAAATGTAAACAACAATAATAAAATATATGACAATATATTGTATACATATGAAACAAAAAAACCCTCTAGTACTTTGCTGTATTACAAGCTATTACTATATGTAATATAGTTAGAGCTGCACACATTTAGCAGCAAATGTTCTCTAAATGAACAGTAGTATAGTGAAGACATATCCCAAGACTGCCATGGATATTGATGCTCATATAAATATGGAACAGATTGGTGAAAAAATGGATCATGGTCCCCATCTGGAAGTTCCTGACAAGGAGACCTTGGTAGCTTCTTGCTCCCTACACTCAGTGTTCTTCTGAAATCTAGCTATTTGTAATTCATCTCCCAGAGTACTTGATATCTTTCAATAAACTCAGCTAGAATACTCATGAGCATTTGTTGGGTCTTACTTTCACCTTTAAGTGACATGGGGATGGTATTTATTACCTAACTATTTATTTAGAGAGTGTTTGCTACTAAATATTGGGATCATATAGGATAACCTAGTCCTCTCTCTAATGCTGAGGTCCCTTTCATCTCTGAGATTCTTTACCTCTTCAATTTGTGGTCAGCTATGGATTCCCTGGCCAGTGGTGCCAAACTCAGAAAGAAGGCTGGGATGCTGATCCCTGCAGGTTGCATATCACCCTAGTTTAAAAATGTAATACCACCTGTGTTTTATTGCATGTTTGTTTATTTTGTTGAATATTTCCCAATGACTTTTTAAAAAATTCTTGCTTTCTATCTGAGCATCAAAACTGAATATCATTTCATTTTTTTTAACATTATTTTATTTGGTCATTTTCATACATTGTTCATTGGAAACAGATCATTTTCTTTTCCAACCCCCCCCTTCCCTAGCCGACGCATGATTCGTCTGGGTATCACATGTGTCCTTGCTCTGAACCCATTTCCTTGTGGTTGGTATTTACATTAGGGCACTCATTTAGCGTCTCTCCTCGATCATGTCCCCTCAATCTCTGTAGTCAGGCAGTTGCTTTTCCCCTGTGTTTTTACTCCCTCAGTTTGTCCTCTGCTTGAGGATAGTTTTTTTTTTTTTCTCGTAGATCCCTGCATGTTGTTCAGGGACATTGTAAAGCAATTACTGGGGAAGTCCATTACGTTCTCTTGTACCACAATGTGTCAGTCTCTGTGTACAATGTTCTCCTGGTTCTGCTCCTCTCACTCTGCATCACTTCCTGGAGGTTGTTCCAGTCTCCGTGGAATTCCTCCACTTTATTATTCCTTTTAGCACAATATTATTCCATCACCAACATATACCACAGTTTGTTCAGCCATTCCCCAATTGAAGGGCATCCCCTCATTTTCCAATTTTTGGCCACCACAAAGAGCGCAGCTATGAATATTCTTGCACAACTCTTTTTCCTTATTATCTCTTTGGGGTACAAACCCAGCAGTGCTATGGCTGGATCAAAGGGCAGACAGTCTTTTAGCGCCCTTTGGGCATTGTTCCAAATTGCCCTCCAGAATGGTTGGATCAGTTCACAACTCCACCAGCAATGCATTAATGTCGCTACTTTGCCACATTCCCTCCAGCATTCATTACTTTCCTTTGCTATCATGTTAGCCAATCTGCTAGGTGTGAGGTGATACTTCAGGGTTGTTTTGATTTGCATCTCTCTGATTATAAGAGATCTAGAACACTTTTTCATGTGCTTATTAAGAGTCTTGATTTCTTTAACTGAAAATTTCCTGTTCATGTCCCTTGCTCATTTTTTAATTGGAGAATGGCTTGATTTTTTTGTACAACTGGTTTAGCTCTTTATAGATTTGAGTAATTAGACCTTTGTCAGAGGTTTTTGTTATGAAGATTGTTTCCCAATTTGTTGCTTTCCTTCTAATTTTAGTTACATTGGTTTTGTTTGTACAAAAACTTTTTAATTTGATGTAGTCAAAATTATTTATTTTGTATTTTGTGACTCTTTCTAAGTCTTGCTTGGTTTTAAAATCTTTCCCTTCCCAAAGTTCTGACATGTATACTATTCTGTGTTCACCTAATTTACTTATAGTTTCCTTCTTTATATTCAAGTCATTCGTCCATTCTGAGTTTATTTTGGTGTAGGGTGTGAGGTGTTGATCCAAACCTAATCTCTCCCACACTGTCTTCCAATTTTCCCAGCAGTTTTTATCAAATACTGGATTTTTGTCCCAAAAGGAGGAGTCTTTGGGTTTGTCAAAGACTGTCTTACTGAGGTCATTTACCCCAAGTCTATCCCATTGATCCTCCTTTCTGTCTCTTAGCCAGTACCAAATTGTTTTGATGACCGCTGCTTTGTAATATTGTTTGAAATCTGGGACTGCAAGGCCACCTTCCTTTGTATTTTTTTTTCATTATTTCCCTGGATATCCTTGATCCTTTATTCTTCCAAATGAACTTTGTTATGGTTTTCTCTAATTCAGTAAAATAGTTTTTTGGTAGTTCAGTGGGTATGGCACTAAATAGATAGATAAGTTTGGGTAGGATGGTCATTTTTATTATGTTAGCTCGTCCCACCCATGAGCAATCAATGTTTTTCCAATTGTTTAGATCTAGTTTTAATTGTGTGGAGAGTGTTTTGTAGTTGTGTTCATATAGTTCCTGTGTTTGTCTCGGCAGATAGATTCCTAAGTATTTTATATTGTCTCAGGTGACTTTAAATGGAATTTCTCTTTCTAGTTCTTGCTGCTGAGCTGGGTTGGAGATATATAGAAATGCTGATGACTTATGTGGGCTTATTTTGTATCCTGCAACTTTGCTAAAGTTGTTGATTATTTTGATTAGCTTTTTGGTTGATTCCCTGGGATTCTTTAGGTAAATCATCATATCATCTGCAAAGAGTGATAGCTTGGTCTCCTTCATTGCCTATTTTAATACCTTCAATTTCTTTTTCTTCTCTAATTGCTACAGCTAGTGTTTCTAGTACAATGTAATATAATAGAGGTGATAATGGGCATCCTTGTTTCAATTGATCTTACTGGGAAAACTTCTAGTTTATCCCCATTACAGATGATGTTTGCTGATGGTTTTGGATATATACTGTTTATTATTTTTAGGAAAGGCCCTTCTATTCCTATACTTACTAGTGTTTTCAATAGGAATGAGTGTTGTATTTTGTCAAAGGCTTTTTCTGCATCTATTGAAATAATCATGTGATTTTTGTTCGTTTGCTTGTTTATATGGTCAATTATGTGGATGGTTTTCCTAATATTGAACCATCCTTGCATTCCTGGAATGAATCCTACCTGATCGTAGTGGATAACCCTTGTGATGACTTGCTGGAGTCTTTTTGCTAGTATCCTATTTAAGATTTTTGCATCTATATTCATTAGGGAGATTGGCCTATAGTTTTGTTTCTCTGTTTTTAACCTGCCTGGCTTTGGGATCAGTACCATGGTTGTGTCGTAAAAAGAATTTGGTAGAACTCCTTCTTGGCTTATTCTGTCAAATAGTTTGTATAGTATTGGTGTTAGCTGTTCTTTGAATGTTTGATAGAATTCATTTGTGAATCCATCTGGACCTGGGGATTTTTTCTTAGGGAGTTCTTTGATGGCTTGTTCAATTTCTTTTTCTGATATGGGGTTGTTTAGGTAATTTATTTCTTCTTCTTTTAGTCTAGGCGATTTATATTTTTGTAAGTATTCATCCATTTCACCTAGATTGCCATATTTGTTGCCATATAATTGGGCATAGTAGTTTTTAATGATTGCCTTACTTTCCTCTTCATTAGACGTGAGGTCTCCCTTTTCATCTTGGATACTGACAATTTGGTTTTTTTTCTTTCCTTTTTTTAATTAGACTGACTAGTACTTTGTCTATTTTATTTGTTTTTCCAAAGTACCAGCTTCTAGTCTTATTTATTAAATCAATAGTTCTTTGACTTTCAATTTTATTAATTTCTCCTTTGATTTTTAGGATCTCTAATTTAGTCTTCATCTGAGGATTTTTAATTTGTTCACTTTCTAGTTTTTTAATTTGCATGCCCAATTCATTGACCTCTGCCCTTCTTAATTTGTTTATATATGACACTCAAGGATATAAATTTGCCCCTGAGTACTGCTTTGGCTGCATCCCATAGGTTTTGAAAGGATGTCTCACCATTGTCATTTTCTTCAATGAAGTTATCAATTATTTCTACGATTTGTTCTTTAACTAGCTGGTTTTGGAGAATCATATTGTTTAATTTCCAATTAATTTTTGATTTATCTATCCATGTACCCTTACTAATTATTATTTTTATTGCACTGTGGTCTGAGAAGGTTGCATTTATTATTTCTGCACTTTTGCACTTGTTTGCAATGATTTTGTGCCCTAGTACATGGTCAATTTTTGTGAATGTACCATGTACTGTTGAAAAGAAGGTGTATTCCTTTTTGTCCCTATTTATTTTTCTCCATATGTCTACTAACTCTAATTTTTCTAAGATTTCATTCACTTCTCTCACCTCTTTCTTATTTATTTTTTTATTTGATTTATCTAGTTCGGATAGAGGAAGGTTCAGAACTCCCACTACTATAGTTTTTCTATCTATTTCATCCTTGAGCTGCTCTAGTTTCTCCTTTAAAAATTTAGATGCTCTGCCATTTGGTGCATACATATTGAGTATAGATATTTCCTTGTTGTCTATACTGCCTTTTATCAGGATGTAATTATCTTCCCTATCTCTTTTAACTAGATTTATTTTTACTTTGGCTTTGTCCAATATCATGATTGCTACTCCTGCCTTCTTTTTATCATTTGATGCCCAATAGGTTTGGCTCCATCCTCTTACTTTCACCCTATGCGTATCTACCTTCCTCATGTGTGTTTCTTGCAGATAGCATATGGTAGGGTTTTGGATTTTAATCCACTCTGATATTCACTTGCGTTTTATGGGTGAGTTCATTCCATTCACATTCAGAGTTATGATTACTAGCTGTGTATTTCCCAGCATTTTGATTTTTACTCCTGGTCCTGCCTTTTCTTCTTTCACTATTTCCTTCTATACCAATGTTTGTTTATAATCAGCCCCCCTCTCAGTTCCCTCCATATTTTACTTCCCTTTCTAC
Organism: Monodelphis domestica; assembly: GCF_027887165.1. Taxonomy (NCBI): domain Eukaryota; kingdom Metazoa; phylum Chordata; class Mammalia; order Didelphimorphia; family Didelphidae; genus Monodelphis; species Monodelphis domestica. The sequence goes on from NC_077229.1 coordinate 25,756,979, forward strand.
CCCCCTCCCTTCTTATCCCTCCCTTATTTTTCCCTGTAGTCTTTTAAAATCCCCCCACCGTCTCCCTCCCTTTTACTGCTTCCCTCCCCACCAGTTCATTTTTTACCCTTCTACTCCCCTATAGTGTGCAAATCTATTCTCTTCCCAAATGGATTGGGTTGTTCTTCCCTCTTTGGGTCAGTTTCAAAGTACGTAAGAGTTGAGTATTTTCCTGTCTCCAACCTCTTTACCCTTCCAGTGTATGGATGTTCTCCCCCTCCCACCATGAGCTTCTTTGTGACATGTAAATTTACCCCCATTTGTTTCTTTCCCATTTCTTTTAGTCATAGCCTCTTTTCTTTTTTAGCTCTAGTCATGTGTATATTAAATATAATATACATATATATATACATACACATGTATATGTATTTAGGTATGCATATATCTATATACCTATTTATGTCTTGTCCTTTCATCCTATACCTGAATATCATTTCTAAGGTAGAAGAGTAGTAAGAGCTAGGCTACTGGGGTTAGGCTACTTGCCTAGGATTACACAGCTAGTAGGGGTCTCAACTCATGTCTTATCCACTGTGCTACCAGGTCAATTTTCATTTAACTACTTCAGATCATCCACGAAGTAGATAATGCATAGAAGAATAATGTGAATTGTCAAAAGATGTAATTCAAATCAGGAACTACCCTCTAACCTTCCCCTTAAGAAAAACCCAACAAGAGAATTAGTAATTGTGAAGATTAAATTGTAACCCCTCCATATTTTTATATTTAATCACCGAAAGTGTAAGCACCCTACTTAAAGTTGAGTGGGGAGATCTGCCCATTTTTAGATTTAATAACCAAAGGTGTAAACACCCCATTCACTCTTGAGTGGGGGAGATCTGTGACCCACATGTGCAATAGTGGGTGATGAATCAGAATTAAACTGACTGCCCCATGGCACTCCTAAAGCAAAGCTTCAACTGTGATTGGTAGATATAAAATTAGGGGAAGGCACAGGAAGTGACACAAAGAAAGTATCTTTAAAAAGGAGTTACAACTTCGGTGCAGTTCTCTACTTGGGGTTCTACTTGGAGTTGAACTTCCTGTGAGAGGGGGTTCTTCATTCTTTGGTGTTGAGACTGGTGAAGAATATGCTGATTGGACCTGAGACTCTGTTCCTGGTTAGGCTGTTTTAAAATCTCTTCCTTTGGACTGATATGTGGTGAGTGAAAAAGCTGACCCCTTTCCTGGATTTTCTGAAGAAATTAGCCTCAGGAGAGACCTACCTCTTTTTTTTAAACCCTTACCTTCCACCTTGGAGTCAATACTGTGTATTGGCTCCAAGGCAGAAGATTGGGAAGGGCTAGGCAATGGGGGTCAAGTGACTTGCCCAGGGTCACACAGCTGGGAAGTATCTGAGGCCAGATTTGAACCTAGGACCTCCCATCTCTAGGCCTGACTCTCAATCCACTGAGCCACCCAGCTGCCCCCGAGACCTACCTCTTGAGAGAGACTTCTCCAGGTCCTTGGCTTTGCCTAGGCTGGCTAAGGACTAACTCTACCTGCTCAGGTTGAGCCAGGGTCTAGGAGTAAATTACTTAGTGCTTAGGCTAGATATCTTACCATATCCTCTCTCTGATTTTCTCACTTCAATCTTTCTATATTTTGTAAATTCTTGGTGACTTTATTTTAAATATAATTCAGTCCAACTTTTTTTTAAATAAAATAACCGCTTTTCCCTCTGACATTATGCAAGTTCACACATTACAAAGCCCAATCAGGCTTTAGGCAAGAGACAATGATCAGGATCATAGAGTTTAGGAAAGTCGCATACTATAAACTCTTCTTGTTCTTCCTCTTTTCTTGCTCTCCTTGTTCTCTTGTTTTTCTTCTTCCTCTTCTTGTCCTTCCTCTTGTTCTTGTTCTTCTTTTCCCCTCTTACCTTCCACATTGGATTCAATTTTGTATATTGATTTCAAGGCAGAAGAATAGTAAGGGCTAAGGCAATGGGAATTAAGTGACTTGCCCAAGGCCAAATTTGAAGCCATGACCTTCCATATCCAGACCTGCCACTCTATTTCTTGAGCCACCTAGATGACCCATCCCACCATTTAATTTAATCCAAGTGAACTCAGGAAGTGTTGCATGGGTAGTACAAGCCCTTATTTGACATCTTCATTTCAGACTCTCTTTTATACTTGTAACAAGTTTTGTTGAAAAATATTTGGCTAGCTAGGGTTATTACGATAGCATTATTTCATATTCTCAAATCTTTTAGACATCTGTCTCAATTCAGTCAAAGGCATTAAATGTGATTGCAACTGTGGGTGGAATATTCCAGAGTGATTTATTCTGGTGTGAGTTATTATCCCAGATGTTTTCTAGTATGTCAACAAAGTTTCCCTCCCAGGGGCTGGAAATAAGAATGTAAAAATAGGAAGAGAACTGTTGCAACCACTTCCAATAATAATGACAACACACATTCATATAATCATTTAAAGTCCACTGAGTGCTTTCTTTACCACAATTCTGGGGATGAGGGAATACTGCACAAATATCATTTCCCCCATTCATATATGAGGAAACAGGTTTCATGAACCAAGAGTGACTCATTTATAGTTATACAATGAATGTCAGAGATGAGATTTGAACCCAGGAAGTAGTAGTATAGCTAGAGAGACAAAAGGATCTTTAGGAATCATCTAGCTCAACCTCCTTATTTTATAGAGGTTCAAGTCCTGAGATGCAAGAGGTGAAATGATTTCATTGTCACTGTGAAGATGGGATTAACTCTCCCCTGCCTACTTTTAAATTTAATCAGCCAAAAGCAAGCCACCCTTATTTAACTATTAAGTGGGGGGGGGGGGTCTGCAACCCACTGTGGAAAGGAAACTAAAACAAGTTATGAACTTTCTTCCACTGTGTTGGAACAAGCAACAGTGGAAATATTAGAGAGAGAAGAAATTGACAAGACTGACAGTTGGTGGGGGAAGAGGCAACTGGGAGTGGCAGTTGGTATTGTGACTAGCATTTCCTTCCTGGTGTTGGAAGTGTGAGGAGCTTTTCTTTCCAATCTCTGGATAGAAGTGCCTCTGTTTTCTTCAGCCCAAAGAGACAGGTACAACCAGCTCTTAAAGTCAGAACTTTTTTTGTTGCTTGTTGTCTACTGCTAAGATTTGAAATTAAGAAAACTAGCACAGATATAGCAGAGACAGTAATAAGAGAAACCCTCCACCAGCCTGGGAGGCCTGGCCTCAGCTTCAAAGCTGAGAGAGACTCAAACCTCATCTAGGGAAATCTGTCTTCCCTCTTCCCTTATACCTCTCCAATCCAAACTGGTTATTAAAATTTATCTTATTTGAATATAGTGGTCAGATAAGAGGACTATCTTTTCAGGAGACATAGAGGGAGCTGAACCTCAGGACAGTCATTCAACTACAAATGGTTCTTATCTGACCCCTGTTGGGTGACTAAAGTCGGGGGAAAGGCTTGTCCCTCAGGAGGGTCCATGTTTACCTGCTCTGGGGCATCCTCAGCATCAATCCATAGAAAAGACATCCCTGCAGACTATCATAAGTGGCCCATTTCTTGGACACCCCATTTTGTTCAAAAATAGCCTCTCGGCAGGGGATATCTCTCTTCTTTTGCCTCACTGGCAACCATATTCCCCCTCTCCCTTCAACCCCTCCATTCTCTTCTACAAACCTTCCATATCCCCTGTTTTTCATATCCACCCATCTTTCCCTATAAATATCACACCACTTACTGAAATGAATGACAACTCAGAAAAAAACAGACTGCCCCCTGTGCAGTTCTAAGCAATTTTTTACTTTTCCTTTTTATTTTTTATTTTAAATTAATTTATTTAGTCAATTTATAATATTATTTCTTGGTTATAAGAATCATATTTTTTTCCCTCCCTCCCTTACCCCTACCCTTCCCATAGCTGATGCACAATTTCACTGGGTATTACATGTGTCCTTGATTAAAACCTATTTCCATATTGTTGGTGTTTTCATTAGGATGTTCATTTAGAGTCTATATCCCCAACCATATCCCCTCAACCCATGTATTCAAGCAGTTGTTTTTCTTCTGTGTTTCTGCTCCCACAGGTCTTCCTCTGAGTATGGATAGTGTTTTTTTTTCATAGATCCCTCCAAGTGGTTCAGGATCACTACATTGCCACTAATGGTGAAGTCCATTACATTCAATTGTACCACAGTGTATCAGTTTCTGTGAACAATGTGCTCTTGGTTCTGCTCCTTTCACTCTGCATCAATTCCTGGAGGTCATTCCAGTTCACTTGGAATTCCTCCAGTTTATAATTCCTTGGAACACAATAGTATTCCATCACCAACATATACCACAATTTGTTCAGCGATTCTCCAATTGAAGGGCATCCACTCATTTCCCAATTTTTTGCCACCACAAAGAGTGCAGCTATGAATATTCTTGTACAAGTCTTTTTCCTTATTTTCTCTTGGGGGTACAAACCCAACAGTGCTATGGCTGGATCAAAGGGAAGACAGTCTTTTATCACCCTTTGAGCATTCCAAATTGCCCTCCAGAAAGGTTGGATTAATTCACAACTCCACCAGCAATGCATTAATGTCCCAACTTTGCCAAATCCCCTCTAGCATTCATTACTTTCCATTGCTGTCATGTTAGCCAATCTTCTAGGCGTGAGGTGATATCTGAGGTTTGATTTGCATTTCTCTGATTATAAGAGATTTAGAACACTTTTTCATGTGCTTATTAATAGTTTTGATTTCTTTAACTGAAAATGCCTATTCATGTCCCTTGCCCATTTATCAATTGGAGAATGGATTGATTTTTTGTACAATTGGTTTAGCTCTTTATAAATTTGAGTAATTAGACATTTTTCAGAGATTTTTGTAATGAAGATTTTTTCCCAATTTGTTGTTTCCCTTCTAATTTTGGATGCAATAATTTTGTTTGCATAAAACTTTTTAATTTGATGTAATCAAAATGATTGATTTTACATTTTGTGGTTTTTTTCTAGCTCTTGCTTGGTTTTAAAGTCTTTCCTTTCCCAAAGATCTGACAAGTATGCTATTCTGTGTTTGCCTAATTTGCTTCTTTATATTCAGGTCATTCACCAATTCTGAGTTTATCTTGGCATAGGGTGTGAGATGTTGATCCAAACCTAATCTCTCCCATACTGTCTTACAATTTCCCCAGCAGTTTTTATCAAATAGTAGATTTTGGTCCCCAAAACTGGGATCTTTGGGTTTATCATAGACTGTCTTATTGAGGTCATTTACCCTAAATCTATTCCATTGATCCTCCTTTCTGTCTCTTAGCCAGTACCAAATTGTTTTGATAACAACTGCTTTATAGTATAGTTTGAGATCTCGACTGCAAGTCCTTCTTGCTTTGCATTTTTTTTCATAATTTCCCTAGATATCCTTGATCTTTTGTTCTTCCAAATGAACTTTGTTATGTTTTTTTTCCAATTCATTAAAAAAGTTTTTTGGTAGTTCAATGTGTATGGCACTAAACAAGTAAATTAATTTAAATAGGATTGTCATTTTTATTATGTTAGCTCATCCCACCCATGAGTAATCAATGTTCTTCCAATAGTTTAGATCTAGTTTTAATTGTGTGGAGAGTGTTTTATAGTTGTGTTCATATAGTTCCCGTGTTTGTCTCGGCAGATAGATTCCAAAGTATTTTATGTTGTCTAGGGTGATTTAAAATGGAATTTCTCTTTCTAATTCTTGCTGCTGAGATGTGTTGGAAATACATAGAAATACTGATGACTTGTGTGGGTTTATTTTGTATCCTGCAACTTTGCTAAATTTGTTGATTATTTCAACTAGATTTTTGGTTGATTCTCTAGGATTCTTTAAGTAGACCATCATATCATCTGCAAAGAGTGATAGCTTGGTCTCCTCATTGCCTATTTTAATACCTTCAATTTCTTTTTCTTCTCTAATTGCTACAGCTAGTGTTTCTAGTACAATGTTAAATAATAGAGGTGATAATGGGCATCCTTGTTTCAATTGATCTTACTGGGAAAACTTCTAGTTTATCCCCATTACAGATGATGTTTGCTGATGGTTTTGGATATATACTGTTTATTATTTTTAGGAAAGGCCCTTCTATTCCTATACTTACTAGTGTTTTCAATAGGAATGAGTGTTGTATTTTGTCAAAGACTTTTTCTGCATCTATTGAGATAATCATGTGATTTTTGTTGGTTTGCTTGTTAATATGGTCAATTATGTGGATGGTTTTCCTAATATTGAACCATCCTTGCAATCCTGGTATGAATCCTATCTCGTCATAATGAATAACCCCCATGATCACTTGCTGGAGTCTTTTTGCTAGTATCCTATTTAAGATTTTTGCATCTATATTCATTAAGGAGATTGGTCTGTAGTTTTCTTTCTCTGTTTTTGACCTGCCTGGCTTTGGGATCAGTACCATAATTGTGTCATAAAAGGAATTTGGTAGAACTCCTTCTTTGCTTATTCTGTCAAATAGTTTGTATAATATTGGGATTAGTTGTTCTTTGAATGTTTGATAGAATTCATTTGTGAATTCATCTGGACCTGAGGATTTTTTCTTAGGGAGTTCTTTAATGGCTTGTTTAAATTTTTTTTCTGATATGGGGTTGTTTAGGTAATATATTTCTTCCTCTGTTAGTCTAGGCAATTTATATTTTTGTAAATATTCATCCATATCCCTGAGATTTCCATATTTACTGCCATATAGTTGGACATAATAGTTTCTAATGATTGCCTTAATTTCCTCTTCATTAGAGGTGTAATCTCCCCTTTCATTTTGGATACTGTCAATTTTCTTTTCTTTTCTTTTTTTTTAAATTAGATTGACCAGTACTTTGTCTATTTTATTTGTTTTTTTTTCAATGTACCAGCTTCTAGTCTTATTTATTAAATCAATAGCTCCTTGACTTCTAATTTTATTAATTTCTCCTTTGATTTTTAGGATCTCTAATTTAATCTTCATCTGAGGATTTTTAATTTATTCACTTTCTAGTTTTTTAATTTGCATGCCCAAATCATTGACCTCTGACTTCCCTAATTTGTTAATATATGAACTCAAGGATATAAATTTCACCCTGAGTACTGCTTTGGCTGCATCCCATAGATTTTGAAAGGATGTCTCATCATTGTCATTTTCTTCAATGAAGTTATTAATTGTTTCTATGATTTTTTCTTTAAATGATTCTGGAGAATCATATTGTTTAATTTTCAATTAATTTTTGGCTTGCCTCTCCATGTACCCTTATTGATTATTATTTTCATTGCATTGTGATTTGAAAAGTTTGCATTTATTATCTCTGATCTTTTGTACTTGTTTGCAATGATTTTATTCCCGAGTACATTGTCGATCTTTGTGAATGTACCATGTGCTGCTGAAAAGCAGGTGTATTCCTTTTTGTCCCTATTTATTTTTCTCCACATATCTAATAACTCTAATTTTTTTAAGATTTCATTCACTTCTCTTCTTAAATCTTTCTTATTTATTTTTTTGGTTTGATTCATCTAGTTCTGATAGAGGAAGATTTATGTCCCCACTAATATAGTTTTTCTATCTATAGCACACTTGAACTCCACTAGCTGTCACCTTTTGAAATTTGGATGCTATGCCATTTGGTGCATACATGCTGAGTACTGATATTTCCTCATTGTCTATACTGCCTTTTTATCAGGATGTACTTACCTTCCCTATCTGTTTTACTTTGGCTTTGTCAGATATCATTACTGAGACTCCTGAGTTCTTTTTTTTTTTAGTTGATACCTGATAGATTTGCCTCAATCCACTTACTTTTACCCCATGCGTGTCCACCTTCCTCATATGTGTTTCTTGTAGACAGCATATGGTAGGATTTTGGTTTCTAATCCACTCTGCTATTTGCTTGCATTTTATGGGTGAGTTTATTCCATTCAGATTCAGAGTTATGATTACCAGCTGTGTATTTCCCAGCATTTTGATTTCTACTCCTAGTCCTGCCCTTTCTTCTTTTACTATTTCCTTCTATACCAGTGTTTTGTTTTTGATCAATCCCCCTAATTCCCATCCTTATTTTACTTCCCTTTCTACTCCCCTCCCTTCCTATTCTCCTCTTATTTTCTTTGCAGTCTTTTTAAACTACCTCCCCACCTTCTCCCTCCCTTGTATTGCTTCCCTCCCCAGCAGTCCATTTGTTACCCTTCTACTTCTCTATAGGGCACAAATCAATTCTCTGCCCCAATGTATTTGATTGTTCTTCCCACTTTGAGTCTATTTCAATGTACGTAAGAATCGAGTATTTCCTATCTCCAACCTCTTTACCCTTCCAGTGTATTGATGTTCTCCCCTCTCCCACCATGTGCTTCTTTGTGACATATAAACTTATCCCATTTTGTTTCTTTTCCCATTTCTTTTAGTATTAACCTCTTTTTTAGCTCTAGTTGTGTATATATGTGTGTGTGTATGTATTTATGCATATGTATATCTATAATCATATTTATGTCTTGATATTTCATCCTATACAGTTTGTCACTATTCCCTCTAAGTGTAATTCTTCTAGCTGCCCAGGTGATACTAACATTTTTTAAGAGTTACCAATGACCTCTTTTCTTATAGGGATACATATAATTTTAACTTATTGGGTCTCTTAAAAAAGGGTTTTATTTTGTTTTGTTTTGTTTTTCTTTTTTCCTCTCTTTCTTAAATCCCTTTTGATGATTCTCTTGAGTTCTGTGATTGGGTGTTAAATTTTCTGTTCAGGTCTGGTCTTTTCTTTACAAATGCTTGGAATTCTTCTATTTTGTTAAATGTCCATACTTTCCCCTGTATGACCATAGGAATATGGTCAGTTTTGCTGGGCAATTGATTCTTGGTTGTAGAACTAGTTCCCTTGCTTTCTGGAATATCATATTTCATGCCTTTTGGTCCTTCAGTGTAGATGCAGCCAGATCCTGCGTTATCCTCACTGTAGTTCCATGGTATCTGAATGACTTCTTCATTGCAGTTTTTAATATTTTTCTTTGGTCTGTTAGTTCTTGAATTTGGCGATAACATTCCTGGGTGCTGTTAATTGGGGGTGAAGTATAGAAGGTGATCTGTGGATTCCTTCAATCTCCACTTTTCCCTCTTGTTCTAGAATATTGGGGCAGTTTTCTTGGATAATTTCCTGTACTATGGTGTCCAGGCTTTTTCTTTTATCATGGTCTTCCAGTAGACCAATGATTCTTAAGTTGTCTCTCCTGAAATGATTTTCTAATTCTTCTGTTTTGTGAATGAGGTGCTTTATATTTTCCTCAATTTTTTCATTCATTTTGTTTTGTTTTATAATGTCCTGTTGCCTTGTGAAGTTGCTTGTTTTTGTTGTATTCTGGATATTAAAGACTGGATTTCTTCCCTGGCTATTTTGTCATCCTTCTCCTTCTGTTCTGATTTTCTTTGGAGGTCATCTTTCATCTTCTCTGCCTCATCTCTCATTTTCTTTGCTTCATATTTCATTTTTCTTTGCCTCATATTTCATCTTCTTTGCCTCATATTTTGTCTCCTTTGTCTCATTTTGAAGCTGATTAATTTTGGCTTTTAAGACATTGCTTTCTGTTTCCAGATAACTTATCTTACTTTTAAAGTTCTTTTCCTAGTTGTCTTTAGCCTCTCTTAATTGTGTTTTGAATTGTATTTTGAGTTCTTCCAAAACCTGTATCCAATTTGCTGGAGTTTCTGTGTTTTTGCTTGTTGTTTCTTCATCCTTCTCTGTTCTGTTTACTCTTTGTTCATTGCCTATATAGAAGCTGTCAATTGTAATTTCTTTTTTCTTTTTCTGTTGTTTGCTCATATTTTCCCCTTATTTACTCCCTGCAGTTGCCTGCGCTTTTGTTCCTTTCATTTGTTTCTTTTTGTGTGTTTGGACTTTTCTGTCAGCCTTCACCCTTGGAGTTTTGTCAGCAAATCTCTCTGTGCAGTCTGAGGGGGAGGGGTGTTGAATCTTGAGCTTCCCTTCCCTCTGGAGGCCTTTATGGGATTAAGTGCATCTGAGTTGCAGAACTGGATGTGCCCTGAGGCCAAAACTTCCAATGGGGGGGCGATATGGAGTGTCTCCACTGCTATAACTAGGCTGCCCCCTCTGTGCTTCTTCTCTAACTGCTTTCCCACTGCCTGTTTAATGCTCTGAGCATGGCACAGCTTTGCCTATAAAGTACTCCTCCAGACCAGCACCCTTGCCCACCCAGAGGTTACAGCTACTGCTGGGGGCTTAGTGCTCTAGGTGGGGGAGGGGTCCTGGGACCTTCTTCGTTCCCCTTAGACTTGAGTGTTCTTGAATTCTGACTTTTGGGGGTGTACCTTTTTAGTTGAGTCCAGCAGGAGGGTTCCTTGGCTCTTTCGTGTTGTTAGGTTTTACTTTCAGTACCCTAGGAGCATTTAGTTTGTAATCAGTAAGGAAGAGTTTTCAGAGGTCTGAACTTTCACTGCCTCTATGCCACCATCTTGACTCCACCTCTCTCTAAGCAAATTTTAAGAGTATAATTGGTCCCTGTAAAGTGGAGGAAGGGAAGGAAGTGACACAAAGAAGGGTCTTTAAAAGTGGCTGCAACTTCCTGTGACAGGGTTTTTGGAGCTCTTTTGAGGCTTTGGAGGCTGGTGAAGGACCTTCTTCAGCATGGACCTGGGACTCTAGAATTTGGTAAGATTGTTCTGGGATCTTTTCCCTTTAGACTATGGATTGGTGAGTGGAAAAAGCTGACCCTCCTTTCCTGATATCCAGAGAGATTAACACCAGATAGGCCTCCCTCTCAGAGGAGACAGCATGGGTGAAACCCTTGCTTAATTTACCTCTGGATCCTCCAGCTGGGGCTTCTGGAGCCCTGCTGGAGTAGAGCCAGGCAACGGAGCAAATATTTCACTTGTTAGGTTAACTGCTTTCTCACCCCTCTTTCACATTCCTCTCCTTTCATTCTTTCCCTCTATTTTGTAAATAAAATTGATAAAAGGTCACTTTGACTTGAGTTATATTAATTTCAGTGACCACATTCTCTTATATTTAGTCCAACCTTAATTTTAACTCCTCCATCACACAGGTAATAAGGTCAAGAATTGGGATGGGAATGGAGATCTTGATAGCTGTAGGCTAGCATCTCCCTACTGCACAACACTGCCTCTCAGAGACCTATGGAAACCACATAAGATCAATTTGTGTGTAAGGCTACAATGCCTCTCTATTCCAATGGGTCCTTTTTGGAAAGTTGGGAAATGTAAGCATGGAGGTGTTGACTGGTGAAAGTATGTTGTTAAAAAAACATTTTTAACCCTTACCTTCTGCCTTAGAATTGATATTAAGTATTGATTTCAAGGTAGACTAGAGATAAGAACTTGGCAATGGGGGTTAAGTGATTTGCCCAGGGTCACACAGTTAGGAAGTGTCTAAGGCTGTATTTGAACCCAGGACCTCTCATCTCCAGGCCTGGTTCACTATCCTCTAAGCCACATAGCTGCATCCTGTTGTTAAAACAAAAATCAGCAAATGATATAAAGGGTTGATATCATCTTATTAATTGTCATTCTAGATTTAAGAAAGTTGGATGGAAAAATTAAACTTGAAAGTGTGTTATGTATACTTTTTGGGGGAGAACCAATTGATAATCATTTACCAGCATACCCTAAATGGGAGGGAGAAGTGCCCCAAACATTTCTCTACATACATTTTCTTCTTTAAAAAAACAAACAAACAACAACCCTTACTTTCTGTCTTAGAATCAATACAAGTACCATTTCCAAGGCAGAAAAGTGTCTACATGTATCATTGTAATGCAATGGCAGTCTGGAAAGAAGATGAGAGGCTGGTGGGCTTCAGGATTTGCCTCACCTCCTGTAAGTAACATAGGTGGATGAGGGAATGCATCCCATGTGTCTTGTAGGGAGCACTAGTAACGTTTCAGTTTCAGATCACTCATTGCTTGACAAACATATAAAACCATCTGGTGGGATAAGGAAAAAAGTCTTGTTTAGGCTTTCTGCCCTTGCCTGTCTGTGGCTTGCTTTGAGAGTCTCTCAGAGCACACAATGTAAATAAACATTGCCACTTCTTGGGTGCTTACCTTTGGGGAAAGTGGCCAATCAGACAAATACAAGCCTAGCAGCAGCTTCCCAAGTTAGAGTGGGTTCATGCCTTTTTGAGGCTACTTCCAAAAGGTAAAGAGGAGAATTACCTATATTCTTTCTTTCATTTTTCTAATCTGGATCTCTGCAGAGGAATCACAATAGCACCTCTGCTAATATATCCTCTCTGGTTATCATCATCAGAGTTCAAATCCATCTCAGTAGAATTCACAGTTCTGAGGTCTGATGAGGCAGTCAAGCAATGTGAGCTGCATGATGCCCTGATCATGCAGAGATGCTGGGTGTCTGTGTATGTGGCGGGGGTGGGGAGGATGGTGAGAAAAAGCATAGTATGGCAAGGGAGAGAGACAGGTTTGAGAGTGAGGTGAGGTGGTGAGAGGAGACAGAGAAAGAGATAGGGGAGACACCCAAAAAGAAAGCACCCCACTGCAGGTCAGAGAAAGGGAAGACAGAGAAATGAGGAGGATCAAGGTAAGGGAGGGGATAGATTGAAAAAAGAAAACCAAGAAAGTCAAGAGAGACTCTATCTGCCTGCTTGCCTGTCTGTCTCTGTGTGTGTAGGGATGAAGAGATAACAAGAGGGGAGAGAGACACAGAAAAAGACAGGGACAGAAAGACAAACAGAGAGAAACACAAGGAGAATGCAAAATGAGCTGGGGGTGATTGAGAAGAATTCTGGCTTTGCCTGCAGTGCACCTCATCTCTGCCATGGTGGGTTGATCAGCAGCTTCCCTTTCCAGCAAGACTCTCACTCCTCCTACAGGCTCAGCCCTTAGCAGCAGCCTTTACACTCTGCCTAAATACTAGCCTTGAGTGCAAGATTGATTACCTTCATAGAAATGAATCTCTCTAACAAACTGAGTCCTGGGTCATCAGATGAAGTTTTCCCTTTATGTCTCACTGAGACAGAGAATTCTGGGGGCTCTTGAGGATTATTTAATCTAATCCCCTTAATGCCCAGTTCCTCCAAAATATAGTCTGAGTAATGGGGGAAATCCAGTTTCTCCTTTGTTAGAAAGAAGTCAGAAAATGAAGACTTTTCAAGATAGAAATGGATTAGGGGTATAAAGAGACTCCTGGAAACTAACTCCTGACTGTGCTACTTAGTTTGGGAAGAGGAAATGGAAAATTAAAAGTGATGGGTTCAAAACTCTTTTCTATTGGGAAGCAACTGGGTTTCTTGTATATTCTCTTGTTTCTAATTCCCAGATGACAGAAAAGATGGGGATGATTGAAAGACTAATACAATATAATCTCTGACCTCCTGCAGCCTCTGGACAAAAGGTGGAAGGGAGATTAGAATCAGCATCTGAATGTGAACTAGAGTCTTCAGTTCCTTAGTTACTCAAAACATCAGGGACACTCATAAGAGCAGATAAGTTATCCCAGATTGAAACTATTTTGTTGGTCCACAGTTACTTCAAACCATAGTTCATAAATTCTCACCATTTTTTTCTAGTTAACAAAAGGACAGTATTGGATTAAAGCAGAAACATCAATTAAACAGAATGAGTTAAACATTAAAAAGTAGCAATAGAAGTCTCCCTTCCCAAAATAGTGGGTGCATTCTCCCACAAATGTACATGTTGTCAATGGGCAGAGTGGGCATTGATAGAGATCATGCATGAAGGGCATAGACATCAGGAAAACATGTGGCTGGAACATCTGCAAGGAGAGGCATACTTTATATTCATCTTTTTGAAGCCTTAGCTTCCATCAAGGCTCAATTCAGGGGTCATTTTTTCTGTGAAGCCTGTCCCATTATTACTCTCTGCCTCCACAGATTTTATTATGTTCATTGATTTATTTAAATATTACAGCTCTTGGCAAAGAATTGGAAATTGAGGGAATGTCCATGAATTGAGAAACAGCTGAACAAATTGTGGCATGGTAATAGGATGCTATTATGCTATAATAAATTATATATATATATATATATTATATATATATATAATAAATTATGAGAAGGATGGTTTCAGAAAATGCTGGAAAGACCTTCATGAACTGATGCAGAGTGAAATAAGCAGAACCAGGAGAACATTGTAGGCATTAACAGTAAAATATTATTGATCAGCTGTGAAAGACTTTGCTACTCTCAGCAATACAATGTTTCAGGACAATTCTGAAGGACTTATGACAAAGAATGGTATGCACTTTCAGAGAAAGAACTGTTGCAGTTGGAATGCAGATCAAAGCATATGATTTCCCCCTTTGGTTTATTTATGGTTTTATTTTGGGGTTTAGGCTTTATATGAGTATTCTCTTACAACAATGATCAATATGGAAGTAAGTTTTGCATGATCATATCTGTATAACCCAGATTAAATTACTTACCATCTCCAGGAGGGAGGGAGGGAAGGAGGGAAGAAGACAATTTGGATCTTATAGTTTTGGAAAATGTATGTTGAAAATTGTTGTTATGTGTAATAAGGAAAATAAGACATATATTAAAAAATGCTATACCTCCATCCCCCAAGAGAATATAACCTCTTTGGAGTCAGGGAATGCTTTCTTCTTTTCATTTGGTCTCTATATATTTTAGGGGACAATTAGTAGCAGTGTAAAGAGTGCAGGACCTGACATCTCTTTCCATGAGTCCCAGACTAACCTTCCCAAGTTCAGATTTGGACTCAGACACTTACTAATTGCATGACCATGAGCAAATCACTTAACATAGTTTGACTAGGTGTGTGACCATGGGCAAGCCACTTAACTCCATTTATCTCAGTTTCATCATCTATAAAATGAGTTGGAGAAAGAAATGGAAAAACTACTATATTCTCTTTGTCATGAAAACCCCAAATGGGGCCACAGAGAGTCTGACACAACTGAAACAATTGAACAACAACAACAACAACAACAATATTCTAGGTCCTAGAACAGTGTATTATTCACAGCCAGTATTTAGAAAGGATTGTTGAATAGAATAGAATTGAAAAGATAGCATTCTTACTAAATTTTCAGCTGGTGTAAAGTTGAGAGGGATCAATAACAGAGTCGAGATTCAAAAAATATTGGCTGATAAAAACATTGGATTGAATCTAGCCAGATGAAATCTAGTAGGAATGAATGTAACATTTGATGTTTGGATGTAAAAAGTTAACTCCACATGCATTAGATGGTGGAGACATGGCTAGAAAAGAGTTCTTTAAAAAATACCTTACCTTCTATCCTAGAATTGATACTAAGTTTTGGTCCCAAGGCAGAAGAAAGGGAAGGGTTAGGCAATGGAAGTTTGATGACTTTCCCAGGGTCACACAGCTAGGAAGCATCTGAGGTCAGATTTGAACCTAGGACCTCCTGTCTCTAGGTCTGGCTCTCTGTCTACTGAACCAACTACTTAATAGTTCTTTAAAAGATTATGACTGGGGTGTAGTGTTCATTATATGGAGATCTGAGGATAGAAAGAAGATTGAGGTTAAGCCATATGCTGATGAGAAGAACTGGGAATGTATAGCTTGGAGGAGATTTTTATCCATAGTGTGGAGGTATGGATACCTTCAAGTGTCTAAAGGGCTTTCATATGGAAAATGAAAATAAACTTGTGCTTGTCCAGAGGAAAGAACTAGGAGCAATGAGTGGAAATTATGAAGAAATAAATTAAAACCTAATGTCAAGAGAAACTTCTGCACAACCAAAGCGATCCAAAAGTGTAATGAACTTCCTTGGGATGGAGTTAGGTTGTCCTCATTGGAAGGTTCCAGCAGAGACTAGATAAATACTTTGGGGGAATGTTTAGAGGATAGTCATGCTCATGTCTAGGTTGAACACATAGTTCCTTCCAATCTCTGAGATTCTGGAATTCCATGGCTTTCTTCCTTCTAATAAGAAAGAAGTTGTATCCACACTCCTAGCCAGGACATGCTGTTGTATCTGACCCTTTGTGGTACATTAGAAGATGCTGGAAAATGAAAATAGTGTAGATAAGGAAATCAGGTCTTCTTTTTAGATCTCAAAAAGTATGGAAAGATTTTGAATTGTCACTGGCTGACATCTGGTGGTTCAAGGGGACACAGCAATTCACTTGACTTTTGGTGCCATTGAACTAATGCAAGGAATTCTTGATTGTGTTATATTCTTCAGCCAGCAATGTAAATCACAGCTTCTATTTGTTAGATATAGTTTCTTTCCTTAGCCTAAAGTAACTGTGAAACAATGCTTGGGAAGGAAGAAGGAAGAAATTAGTTTATTTCCTTTGCCTGGGGATTATAGCTTTTAAAAAGTTGTGGGAACTAGCAAATGATAGCATTGTGATTTAGTGTTAGAAGGGACTTTTCATTTCATCTCATCTAGCACTCTAATTTTATAGTTGAGGAAAATGAGTCTCAGAGAAACCAAAGAGATTGTAGATTTCAATTGGGAAGAGACCTTAGAGGTCATTCAACTTAACCTCCAAATTTGAGATGGGACCAATGTCAAATTGACAGCAAGTAGCAAGGCCAGGATTTGAAAACAAATCCTTTTACTAAAAATTCAACATTTTTCCATCGAATCAAACTACCTTCCCTTGTAAGATTTTTTTTTACCACAGCAACGAAGAAGACCATCTCCTAAGGTAGCAATGGAAAACTTTTGGCACAGGTGCCAAAGATGGCATGCAGAGGACTCTCTGTGGGTACATGGCTGCCCTCCCCATGCCCACCCTACCAGTTGATTACTAGAAAGGTAGAGGGAATTGGATGGAGTTTCTCCCCTCTTTTACACCATGCCTGACTATATTTTTTCACATAACCCACCTCTTTGCCCAGTAGCCCAATGGGAGCACTTCCCCCATCCCCTGTATGGAGTAAAGTAGGGAACAGGGTGCCCCCAGAACTTTGTGGGGGGCAGGCATGGCACCCAGTCTGAGAGGGTGGGGTGAGGATGAGGCCAGCACTCCATCTCTAAAAGATTCACCATCACTATCCTAAGGTGTGAAAGGTTTGTGATTTGGATGATGGAAAAAACGGAAGGATTGATTTATAGATGTAAACACAGACCCTTGAATGTTTGAAGCAGGAGAATTCCATTCATTGCATGGAAGATTCCACCAGCTGAATTGTTTACACAGATGCAACACAACAGAGGATCATGAGAAACAATGGAAGGTTATGTTTGGTAGATTTTCATTCCATCTAAAACAAAATAAAAACTCCTTAGCCTGGCATTAAATGACTTTCATATTCTGACTTCCACTACCATATCCACCTTAGTTTCTATAGCTTTCCTTTCACAATCTCTACATCTTGATCAAACTAGACTTTAAACTGGTCTCCAAATTCCATTCTCCACCCCCAAATTCCCATCCTGCCTCTGTGAATCCTCACAATCCATTCCTTATGTCTGGAATAGTGCCCCTCCTTATCTCTACCTCTTAGAATTCTTGTCTTCTTTTAAAGATTAGCTGGGATGTTACATTCTTTGTGAAGTGTTTCCTGACCATTCTCTGCTATTAATGCTCTCTCTATTCTCAGGGAGACTTACACAACCCCATGTAATATGTGTATATATATATATATATTAAAATAGATAAAATAAAAAATATATATTTTCCCCAGGTCAGATCCAAACTCCTTGAAGGCAACATGATGTAATGGACTTGGTATTAGACTTGCTGTCAGAAGCCCTGAATTCCAGTTTCAGTTCAAATACTTACAAACTCTGAATTTATAAATGGGAATTATTTTCTAAATCTTTTGATTTATTCAATGGGGTTCAGGTATAAATAATCTTAGGACAAGTCATTACATGGATACTATTATTTATAAATAATATTTAAGTCTAGAAGGGAACTTAGATGCCATCAAGTCCAACCATTTCATTTTTATAGATGAAACCTAGAGAGGATAAGTAACATGCCCATAGACACACAGCTAGTTAAGTAGCAGAGCTGGAATTTGGAACAGTATCCTCTGACCCCACACTAAGCTCTCTTTCCATTGCATCACCCTTCTTTTTGCTTTATAAAATGATATCTGGTTTCAAAAATACATCTGCAGGCTTTAAACCTGTTTGTCATTGTTAGTAGTATTATAATAATAATTATTATTGCTGTCATCATGGCCACCACTGTCACTATCATCTAGGGGGATACAAAGCTAGAGTATTTGGACCATTGCCCTCTGTGGTTGCTCTTTAAGATAGATTTGTCATCTTGAGTGGGGAGAGAAACTTTATTGTGAGACAGCTGGAAGCATGGTAGCTGAGTTTATTCCCTGGTCTCACTCCTTGGAGAATCAGGGATAAGGGTGGAGGGGGTATTCTACTCATTTCCATCACAGAGTGAGTCATAAGGAGAGCTTTGAGCCTGTTGGGTGCTCCTTGTGAATTAGTCTTGAGGACATAAACTTACCCAAAAGAAGAAGTTTGTCACAGGGAACAGAGAACTACAATATATTGAAACTGGAAGGAATTTAAAAAGTCATCTAATTATTATAAATTATTAACAAATAATTATAATCATGATCACAAAATAAAGTTAATTAGTAATATGCATTTATGGCAATAACAATGAAATTATAACAATTAATATTCATAAATATTTTTAAAACATTAGCTCATTTTATCCTCAAAGTAATCTTGGGAGATAGGTGTTGTTATTATCCCATTTTACAGATGAAGAAACAGGCAAACAGAGGTTATAACTTGCCTAGGGTCCAATAATTAGGAAGTGTTTTAGTGTTTGGATTTTAATTCAGGATTTCCTGATTCCAGGCTCAGTGCTCTACCTCCTTTGCCACCTATCCCTGCCAAATGGAGGAATGCCTGATATAGCATTTTAGCAGTATTTTGCATCTATACATCACAACATCAGCATCAGTCCTTGAAAGAGCTGTTAACTTAGTGGGTGCAGACACTCTCTCCAATGACTCAGATGATATTTGAGACTTACTGCACCCTAAGACGCCTATTTCCGTGTGGCCAACTTTGTGATAGTCTCCCTAAGCTCAGCTAAGCAGGACCCAGGTAATACACATACAGAAAGAACTAGGGATATTTGTCCTGGCAAAGTTGGAGCATGGCCTATGACAGCTGACTTCAAGTTTCTGAAGGATTGTTATATGGAAGAGATGAGACTTGTTTTCTTTATTCCCAGAAGACACAACACAGAGCAACAGGTTGACCAATTTAGGCTTGGTGTCAGGGAGAACTTCCTTACAATGAAAACTGGCCAAAAGTAGATTTGGCAGCTGGGAGAAATAATGATTTTCTCCTCCCTGAAGGTCTTCAAACTTAGCCTAGACATCTACTTACCAGGGATATTATGATGGGAGACTCTTTTGGGTAACCTGGGCTATTCTAAATGGCTGCTAAGTTTTCTTAAGGTTCTGAATTTCTGAGATTCTATTCATCAACAGCTCATTCTTGAGTGCTGGCAGAAATCATATCTTGCTGTCATAGTCTATGAGAACTCAAGGTGACTTCCCCAACAGGATGACACCTTGCATAAGAACTTGATTGGAGGTACAATAATGGATGCAATGATAAAAGGCATGCTAGATCTTTTCCCCAGATTGGCCTTCAGATATATGGAAGTGTTCGTGGTTCATTGGAGGGATTGTTATACCCTGAGCGGCATTCTGTCCAACTCTCTTTTTTCATGTCCATAACACAAGAACATTCTGTAATTGAAGTAATCAATTATAGCAACCTTGGAGCAGCAATTCTATTTAGCTGACTTCATTTGGTTCTTTTCCTTTCTCATTACAGACTGTAAGCGTTGGAAGGACCATAGGAAACAGCTAGTCTAGACCCTTCTCATTTTACAGGTGAGGAGATGGGGGAAGATAAGTAATCTAAGGTAATGCAAAGAGTTAATGTAAATCGCAGCTTCACATTTAGTTCAAGGCTCTTTCTACTACCTCACATTATTCTTCCACTGGTCTTTAGGGACCTTCTGGGATGATTGTTTCATTTATCAAATGACCACAGAAATGCAAATAAGTGACAGCAAAAGGGATGTGATTATTTTGCACCAAATGTCCTGGAAATTCCACAATTGGACAGTGAAGATAAATGACTACACATCAAATGTGATGAAAAATGAGAGATTTATTGCACTGGGGTGGGGGTTCAGTACCATGGAGAGCGCCAGGGAATGAGCTCTACTCTAATTTTCAGGGATGGGAACCAAGGCTGGAAAAGCTTTGCTGCAGACAGTCAGTTCTTCTGAATTGAGATTAAAGATTCAAGTTGTATGACAATTTAAAAAGCAAATAGGAAACCGTAGTTTACGTTCAGGAAAAAAAGCTGCATGAAAATATACATTTCTGTTGCTCTACAAAGGTTCTAGTTCATGTAAAGGAGAAAACTCCTGACTTCAGGAACAAAATAGGAAGTAGTTTATATAATCAAGCTGCTGTGAAACCCCTATACTACATACAAACCACTTATAAAAAGTCACGAACTGAGTCATAAGAAAAATGGTGGCACAGAACACATTCTCCCTTCCCAAATGGAGAGATTTTGAGCCATGAGAATTTGCATTGGCTAGGACTTCTTCACTATTTATTTCACTGGTCCTTTTAAATGGCCCCCTCCCTCCAAGCCTCTCCAGGAGAGAGATGTAACTTACTGATAATGGTGGATTCATTCTTTAGCAGTTCATTTTCTGATTCTTGGAATGGGATGGAAACCATAAAATTGCCAACTTTTCCCCTCCCCAGCTTTTCACAACACACATCCTTTGTCTAAGTTGGGGGGAACACTTAAAGTTCTAAGTTCAGTTCTTCACTCCTATTTTCAATTGACTTCATTTTGCATCCTGAAGATTTCTCCAGATGATCTTACTGGGTGGATGTTTGCAAAGAGGCACATTCAGGCTCAATAGACAGAAATTTTCATGTTGGCAAGAAAAAGGGAGGTAGGTTTCCTGGAATGTTGGGTGGAGCCCCTGTGGCAAACCCAAGGGAGGACACAGACAAGAGTCACCTAGAATGAGAAGGCATGGATGGTTGTGATCTGTATCATTGGAGGGAATACCCACATTCATAAAATCACAGATTCCTTGGAACATTTGACTAAGGAAACACTTCCCAACAAGCATGGCTCTCCAGAAGTGGAATGAGCTGCCTTACGAGGTAGTAGGTCCCTCCTTAATTGGAGGTCTTCAAGCAGAGGCTGAATGACTGTTGGGTATGTTATAGGTTTGGGTGAGGGGTAGTTGGAAGTATGAGTTGAACTAGTTGCCTTCTGAGGTTGATTCCAACCCTGACATTCTGTGATTCTATGACCCCTTCTTCATCAGACATTGGATTTTCAGCTATGATCATGTGACCATGCAGAATTCAGCCAGTCAGCAAGATTGGAAGCCAGGACTTCATAGTGAATAGTTTTCTTGAAAAGATGTCATTGATTGTCATTTGGCATGGGGTAATTACCAACTGAAGCCTAAGCATTTCACAAGCAATGGGTCTTAGAACTAGACTAGTGAAGTTAAAAGCACTTATGCTACTAATATAATCTAAGACAGCTCTTGAATCAATGAGTTCATAGAACTATTTGAGTATTCTTCTTGTTATTTACCTTTGAAACTGTTTGGTCAATCTTGATGGTGGTACAATTATCCAAGTTGGTATCTTACTAATCTGATTGATTAGGGAAGATTTGGTTCAAGTAGCTTCTTCATTTTGTACTGTCAGCCCAGGAGATAGGGACACAGTGGTTTTTTCCCCCATTTGGAATTCCTCAAAGAGAGGTTGGCAAGGTGGGAGTGGGGGCTCCTTGTTCAATATATTGTAGAAGATACTCTTATTCAGGTACAGATGGGATGATAAAGCTTCTGAAGTCACTGCCAGATCTGACATTCTGTGACCCCATGATACTTATTAGGTTCTGTATCATCCTTGGGTTTTATCCAGGTGATGTTTACAACATAGTGCTGAGCGCATAGTAGGTACACAAAAAGGTTTGAATGATCTGGAAATAACTCAGGCAGGTCAAAAAAGTGAGAACATTCTTACATTTCTCAATGTGTTGTTCCAAGGGAACAGGAAATCTTTCCTCTTCCCCATATCAGAAGCCTGGTCCTCAGAACAAACCTGCCTATTCAATTGTTCTTCTTCATTTTCTAGGGCAGGGAAAGGAGATGATATTCTGGAGCATAGCAATCCTTCCAGGTCCATCTTGTCCAAATTCACAGACTCAGATGACCCTAGAATCATGCCAAGTCTTGTAGCCCAGTCCTGGTTCTCCTCATGACCTTGAAGGGCCAATTGGTATAAACATCAAGTTCATTGAATCACATACCAGAGAGCCTTGGGATGTGCCAGTTGGCCATGATCCATTCTGTCACGTGACCAAAAGTGACCCATACAATTTGCTGCACTTCATTTCTGTTACTGGAGTTAATATTTACAAATAAGAGAATGGCAGCCATTTGGGGACACAGGTTTATAGCTAGACAGGAATCAGCTAGTGCAACACCTTCATTTTACAGATGAGGATCTCATGATTAGAGATGTTAAATGTCTTGCCCAAGGCCACACAGGTAATAAGTAGCATAGCTATAGCCTCTAACTCCAAATCCAATGCTCTTTCCACACTGCCTCCAAAAAAAAGAAAGAAAGAAAAGAAGAGACAGTATTGTAATTTTATTCAGGACTTTTCTGAAAAGATTGCCTGGGGAATGACCGATGGAGAACTGACACTCATAGGATCTTAGTCCTATATCCTCACTTTATAGATGTGGAAACAATGTCCCAGTCTTATCACTTTAAAGTTCTAAGGTACCAATTCTAGAGGCCCAAATCTGGATTTAAAAATCTAGAGCACAATCATTTGGAGAAGAAAAGGAAGATGAAAATCCACAGGGCAAAACCTGGCTCAGTCATTCCTGAGAAGATATTGTCCTCCACGAGACACTGGAAGCCACTCATTTCCAGCCAATCTTTCTTTGTGGAAAAGAGACACTGTGTCCTATCTCCAGGAAGGACCTAGACAGCTCTTTGCAAACTTCAGCCATAGCATTCCACAGGTTATCCTGATTACTTGGCAACATGGGTCTTTCAGGCTGTTAGGAGGTGTCCAAAGCTGTTGATCTGATATTTCAAAGGATCATCTGGCCTTTGCCTTCAGGGTGATAGAAAAGGACTAATATTCGCAGCAAGTATAGACATATACATATAGGTAGTACATGATATAATTTCATCAGTAAAGGGAGTTCCCAATGAGGAACTCCTAGCCAATGCAGAGAGGCATTTGCTTTGCAACTTATAGCCTTAAGGAGTTGTCTGAGAATAAGTAGAAACATATTTAAACAATTATCATAGGATCACAGATTTAGAGATGGGAGGGACCTCAGAGATCACTGAGCCCATCCTCTCACCTCACCATTTTACAGATGAGAAAGCTGAAGCCCAGAAATAGGAAATGACTTGTCCAATATCATACTGGTTGTATTCAGACCCAAGTCCTCTGACCCCCAAAGGAGGGCTCTTTCCAAGGTATCATATTATTATCTGCCTAGCTTCTATCAGAATACTAATGTTGTGTGGTAACACAGCACAGTGGATGAAGAGATCATCTTAGAGTTAGGAAGCTGAAGGTTCAGGTTCTCCCAATGACCCCAAAGGCTGTATGATCCTGGGTAAGGCCCATAACCTTCCTTTGCATCAAGCAATACTCTAAGGCTATAAGAGGCAAAGTGGTTAAGTGATCCATATTGGGAGAGAGAAAATTTCCTTATTGGGAGTTCCTAATGCCCATGAAATCAAAGATCTAGTGGGGGTTGGGGAGCAGGAAGCATGCTTCTACATTGATTCAACATGACCATGAACTCAAAGTGGGTAGTGCTAAAGAGACAAGTTTCTAAGCAATGAAGATCTGGTGATAAGCTTGCATCAACATTTTCTGAAGCTCCAATTTTTGTAAACTTAATTTCAACTGTTAAAACACATAGTATGGTTTGTAGAAAGGTCCACCCAATTCTCAAATTCCTCCAAGGAAGTATTATGTCCAAAAATATTTAATCCCAATGATTTGAGTATTCTCCTTATAAAAACAGACATATATGAATTGAAATGACATGCCTGGTGCATTTTTGGCACTTGTTTTGTTTTGCCATTACAAATTACAAACACATTCAGATATTTGAAAAAAGAAAAAAACCCTTCTCTAAAGTATTTTACAATGCAGGGACCCATCCTAACTGTCTCTAGACTAGAATAAAATTTTAAAACATCATCATGGTTACAGAAGACTGGAAAAAAGACATTGGAATTCCGACCCCCCCAAATAACACTAGCTTTTCCATCCATCAGAACATTACAAGGAATTCCAGGTCCATCCCAGCCTGTATCCCTTTTGGGGAGCAGGGTTAGAGTTAAGACCTTATAGAAGAAAATGTTTAGTTTTTCCACAAAATATAGTATGTTCCAGGATCACAAAAGATTAATAGAATGCCATCATTTCAGTTGGCAAAATGTTAGATGAAATGTCAAATGTAAATAAAAGATTGATTTTTACCTTAACAAAACATTGTTTTTCCTTTGAAGTTGGCCTTTACTTCCCCAAATGTTGCATCAGCCATTCATCTCCAGGAAGTGTATTGACTATGTTTAAGGGGGCAGGGGATACCATCAAAAACATGGATATCCTATCTGACCTTGGTAGTAAACCTTGGGTTTTCCTCTGATAGTTATAGAAGAGGTTGAACTTGACCAATATGGGTATGGAATAGCTTTCCACCAAGAAGGGGAAGTCCTGAACCTTGGACCATTCAGAAACAAGTCTAGATTTCCACAGAGGAAGTGATGAACCTGTTGTTCCATTCATCCCAAGATATTTCAATCTGTCAACTAAAATTCCCAAGGGGTGCCACATATGAGCAGAGGGGCTTTTAACACTATAAGTCAGCTTGTAGTAAATAATCTTGATGCTGCTACAGGGAGAACTGTTTCTCCCTGGGCCCAGGAAGCAGAACTAGGAACAACAGTGACAGTTGGAAAGAGGTAAATTTAAGCTGGATGCAAGGAAATGTTTCTTGATGATTTATCCAAAACTGATGCCAGCTTCTTTGAGAGGCAATGGATTTCCTCTAATTGGGAGTTTTAAAAAAATCCTTACCTTCCATCTTAGAATCAATACTGTGTACTGCTTCCAAGGCAGAAGAGTGGTAAGGGCTAGGCAATGGGGGTGAAGAGACTTGCCCAAGGTCATACTTCTAGGAAGTGCCTGAGGCCTTATTGGGAGTTTTAAAGGAATGATTGAAGATATTGTAAAGGCATTCTTGTACAGATATAGACTGGCCTAGATGACACTGAGATCACTTTCTACTCTGTAATTCTTTAATTCTGAGACTGTGATTGACTAAAGCTTCCAGATCTATCCAAATCCTATACCCTAAACTGGGGCCATATCAGGGGACATCACATGGGAGTTGTAAACAAAGGATCCCACTGATCCAGGTATGTACTAGGTTGGGAGAGGGGAGGAGGGCAATGGATATTAGGATAGGGCTTCTCCATCCTTCCACTCCATCCCCATCCTCTATTGTACCTCCAGTGTTATTTGAATGACTATCCCAGAGGGCAAGGAGTTCCACGTGGTGCTGGTTTCCATCACATATAGCTATCTGATGTGCCTGGATTGGGGGAAAAGGGAAAAGACCCTGGCACTCTATAGCCAAAGGAGATTTGTAGCTACCTTGATGGCCTGAATATAACTACCTGATCTCGGTGTCCTGAAGATTCTTCAACTCTAAACTGTTGTCTAGAGCAGTGAATGCTGCCAGTGTGATTGATATCCTAGAAAGAAGCCCTAGAAAGTCTCCCACATCTAAGTTATGATTCTTTCTCATTCTTCCCATTACCCTGAGATACAAGAAGGGAGAGAAGGGCAATGCAGGTAACTAAGAGGGGTCTTTTCTATGTCAATGGTCAACATAAGAAGCAGTGAGAAGAAAAAAGGAGAAACTGCAGTGAGATGATACTTGGGCTCATTGTCACCTTTACATTGCCACCTTTACTATCAAATTACAGTAGATCCGTTTCTACCAGGAGATTTCTTTATTTCACCAGGGAGACTTCCAGCAGGTTGCTTATACCACATTACATTCTCAGTCTTACTGGAGTCCCTGGTGGTTGATCAAGGTTACACCCTCTGTCCACGAGGGAAGAAAGCCTAGCTCCCTGCAGTTATGCTTTTTCCCATCACCTGTCATCTCTTTTTGTAACTCTTAATCCCTACTCCTTAGTCATTCAGAGAAATGAGGACTGCCCCTTTAGGACTCTGAAGGTGCTTTTTTAAAAAGACCAATTTCGGGAGCTCCTTTGAGTCACTGCCTTCCCATCCATGGTTACTTCCTGTCCATTCTGGATGTGTCTTGCATGTATTTATACATCCACTGGTTGTGTCCCCTAGTAGACTGTAAGCTTCTTGAGGGCAGGTACTGTTACATTAAATCTCTGTATCTCTAGCACTTAGCACAGTGTTTGGCACATAGTAGTTGCTTGATAAATCCTTGCTGATTGATCCAGTTCATCCTCTCTCAGTGGATTGATTGCAGGTTCCTTGAGGGTCTTGGATTGCTTCATTCTTTGTAGTTGTAGTAGATTCCTGGCACATAATATGAGCTTTACAAATAATTGAGTTGACTGAATCCCTTGTTTTGGAGGGAGAGTCAAGCTGGGGATTATGTGGCAGAGATGGGGATGGGAAAGGGTCAGACACAATTCAGCTAACCTCTCATCTTAAGACACTCCCCCCCCCCCCCATGGAAATCCATAGATTGACACTGTGTTCAAAATAAGAGAAAAGAAAGCTAAGCATCCCCCAGGGCTCCTGGGCAAGCAGAATTGGGTAGACCCTGCTGCCTAAATGCATGCTAATTTCTGGCAGCTACAACATGTCACACATCTCTTTGTCACTACTGAGCAGGTATCAGGGAAAGAAGCCATGCAGGCAGCTTGTGAACACGGGGTCAGGTTTCCCTCTGTGCCCTTTCCTGCTGAGACCTAGAGAAGCGGCTGACCCTTTCTTGTACCAATTTCCTGAGTCAAGGATGAAGCTGGAGAGGGAAGATATCTCTGATTTCAGTGGCATTGCAGATAAGCCTTTACCCCCATAAACAGCCAATGATATGAGTGGGTAAAACAGAAAAGGTGGGACAATGAGGAAAATAGCTTTTGATGCTTGGACATCTCCTACAGAGGAAAGGAATTTGCCAGAAATGGGTAGGGACCGGAAAGATTCGGTACTCCTCTACCAAGTGTCAATACAACATAAAGGATGAGCATGAGAATACAGCATCACATTTGAGATCAAACTGGCCAAAGTCCCTGGGTCATCTCCAAGAACCAAATCATGGTCCCATGGAGCCTGAGCCATATGGCCTCACATTTCTTTAGCTGCCTAGAGACACTCCCCCCCAAACCTTCAAACCTTCACTCCCAGTGGCCCTAAGTCTGGACATTGCAGCAACCTTGCCAATGCACCATTTTCCTTTGTGCCGTCATCCAGAGAGACTTCATCAGCAGTGAGTTCATGGCCCATCTTCCTCCCCTTTAACCTTAATGACCAAATACACACACACACACACACCTGCACTTAGGACTGAAACTGTGCCAAGTGCCTGGCCTGGACAGCCACCCCAAACAGCTGTGTACACCTATTTTCACTTAAATATAATAAATACAGTGAAGAAAACAGGAAATCTTCAATAAAGAGTCTAAAGGAAAGACAATGGAAGAGCCAGGGTTTCAATCGAATGCCACGTGGTCTCTGGATGAGTTACTGAGGAAGTCCTATTGTCATTCACATCTTGAAGGTCACATCTGGAGCATAACTGTCTTTATATTGAAACTTCATATTCTCTTGTTTCCTGTGATTGAGGGAAGAAAAAATAAACATTTATTTTATTTTACTAAAGCCCTTTTATAGTCTGTCTTGATATCAATTCTAAGACAGAAGGAGAACAAGGGCTAAGCAATTAGGGTTAAGTGACTTGCCCAGGATCACACAGCTAGGAAGTGTCTGAGGCCATATTTGAACTCAGGACTTCTCATCTCTAAGCCTGGTGCTCTATCCACTGAGCCACTTGACTTTCCTTGTATGTATACACTTAAATTTTGCATTGTGTCTAGGGAAATGGATATCATTTTTCCTAAACCCTTGCCTTCTGTTTTAGTATCAATACTGTGTATTGGTTCTAAGGTACAAGAGTGGTAAGGGCTAGACAATGGCAGTTCAGTGACTTGCTCAGGGCCCCACAGCTAGGAAGTGACTGAGGTCAGATTTGAACCTAGGACCTTCCCTTTAGACCTTGCTCACTATCTACTCTATACCAGTTACCCCTATAAATATACATTTAAATTTTGCATGGCATCTGGGGAAATGAAAATGGATCAGAGGCTTAGGTTTTAGTGGTGGCTTGGTCACATCCTAGTTGCATGCCTTGCAATATGCCTTCACCTTCTAGACTCAGGCCCTTTACTTTTTTTATTAAAATAATTTCTTTTTAGATATTTTAGCCTCCCCTTCCCCAAACTCCCTACACTGTAGAAGGCTTCATCCAGCAAACAGATACATAGATTATGTCTTTTGTGTTTCCACTTCTCAGTTCATTCTCTAGAGGTGAACATTCACAAGTTATTCTTCAAATATTAAAAATCTGTAACTATATATAATGTTCTCTTCATCCTACTCATTTCACTCTTCCTTATCTCATACAGTTCTTTCCAAGTTTAGAAAGCTTATCATTTCTTGCAGTGCAGTAGTATTCTGTCACAATCATCTACCATAATTTGGTTTAGCCATTTCCCAATTGATGGACATCTCTTTGATTTCAAGTTCTTTGCCTTCACAAAGAGAGCTGCTATGGAACATATAGGCGATTTCCTTTTCTCCCTCATCTCTTTGGGAATTAGATCCATGCAAGTGTATAAGGGTATACACAGTTTTATAACTATCTGGCCATAATTCCTCGTTGCTCTCCAAAATGATTAGATTGGTCCACAGTTCCACCAACATCCTTTACTTTTCTTAACTGGTTTTCTCAATAGTGATGTGGACATCATAACTGATAATTGCCTGTTAAAAAGCTGAAGAAATTACAAGATGAAATGAGCTAATGTAGGCAAAACCTTTTATAAATTGCAAAACACTAAATAAAAGTAACCTACTAATAGTACCACAGCCACAGAATTTGAATAGTAAGGAAGCTTAAAGGTCAGTAATCTAGTGTAACCTACAATTGAATAAGAATCCTTTTTCTAGTGTTCCTTCTCTGTATAACCGTGGACAAATCACTCAATATTTATGGACCTCAGATCCCTCATTTTTTTCATTCTTCCCTCATCTTTAATTTCATTGGACCTCAGTTCCTCTGAGTTTCCTTCCATTTCTCAAACTATGATCCTAGGACGTAGGTTCCAGTCTGTCTCTGATACTGCTTGTGTGGCCTCTGTTAAATAATTTAACTTCTCTTGAGCTCCATTTCCTCATCTGTAACCTCCTTTGAACTAGTTTCATCTGAGTTCCCTTCCAGACTTGAATCTAAAATTCTAGGTCTAGGTTCAGATCCTGATTCTATCAGTTACTTTCTTTGTGACCTTTGGTAACTTATGACTTCTGTGGACCTTCCATGTCTGGGTGTCTAAGCTTATGATCTTCTATACAACAAGTGGTCATCCAGAATTTTTACTTCAGGAAATGAGTTGCCAACACATCCAGAGGCAGCCCATTCTACTCTGGTCTAGCTCTAATCATCTGGAATTTTTTCTTGACACCAAACCTAAATTTTCCTCCTGGAAACTTCCCCCATTATTTCTAGTTCTGTCCTCCAGCCCCAAGCAGGACCAGTCACATCCTTATTCTACATGGCAGCTCTTCAAATCCCCAAAGACAGTATCAGATCACATTCCTACAGCTTTCTTCCTCTCCTTCAGTTTTCTTTTCTCTGGACCAAAAATTCCCAGGTTCTTCAATGATCCCTTATTGGAAATGGATTCAAAATGCTCCACTCTATTATTGTCTTTTGGCCATTCCTCTAACATCCTTTCTTAGTCCTTGAAATATAACTCCATAGAATTTAGAGCTGGAAGGGAACATACATATCATCTCATCTGTCACCATCACATTTAGAATAATATCCTTGGACCTGCCAATCATTTCCCTCTTTAGGACTCCAAGGTTGGCTCCTTCTTCACTAATCCTCACTGCCAAATGTAAGTAAAGCCCTTTGTAAGCATGTATAAAGCACAGAAGAATTGCCTTTGGTTACTTGTTATTTTCTTTAGTCCATTCTCTGAAAGGCTTCTATCCCTCATCACCTTCTGAATTATGGCCTCAATAAATAAAGACAGCTGGCCACTCTCAGAGTTTCAGCCCATTTAAATCTCCTCTCCTGGGGAGCCTTCAGGGTCAGCCCAACCTGCCAAGTGGCCACTCTCTGTTGATGAAAAGGGACCAGGTGTTTATCTCCTCCTAAACTCCTGAAGCATCTTTCTCAAAGGAGATAGAAAAGCCTCATGGTTATCTCATTACCTGCCTTTGGTAGGGATGCAGAGAGTCCTGGTGGCTGCTTCCCACTGACAGCTGCCCAGGGAGTTAAAGGGAATTAAACCTTCAGTTTCAATTTCCCATCATTCCAGTGCCAAGAAAATGAAAGCACCAGAAAGAGATCGACTCACCCCTGTTTCGTAAATTGGGTTGTCAAACTCAGTCTCAACTGTGATCTGGCTGTATGGGTGAGAGTACATTAGAGGCAGGCGCAGGTTGGAGTAGTATCGACACCTGGAAGAGAACATGGGAGGGAGAAAAGCAGTTACTTTCCCAAGGAAACAAGGTTCAGTGCTGAAGGAAAGCAGCCTTGCTGCCATGTTCTTAAGAATCCCCCATTTCCTTCAAGGCTTAGCTCAAGCCCCACCTCCCCATGATGCCTTTCTTGGGCCCCACTGCTTTGAGTTTCTTCTTCCCAAATTATCCTGAACCTCTCTTGAATGGTTTTTTTGTATCTATATGTATACATATGGTCTTCCCCAGCTAGATTGTAAGCTCTTTGAAGACAAGCACTCTTTTGGTTTCATCTTTGTGGTTCCAGAACTCTGTGTAGTACCTGGCACATAAGAGGATCTTAATGAAACTGCTGAAGATAAGACTAATAAATTAGAGATGGCTGACTTAAGGCAATATTATTGGCAAACAGATCCCTTCTCTACCATAACAATTGTCTGGTGCCTTTATAACCCCTCCAGCCCCACTGTGAGACTCTTGTCCCAGCATTAAATGTGATAATGAGGCATCTTGGTCATTCAGCAGATAGAGCATTGGACCTGGAGTCAGGAAGATCTGAGTTCAAATCCAGCCTCAGTCACTTATTAGCTGTGACTCTGGACAAGTCACTTGACCTCTGACTACCTTATATTTTCTCATATATAAAATGAGGAAAATAACGTCTACCTCTCATGGCTGTTGTGAGTATTTATAAGTGCTTTGCAAATTCTAAAAGCTATCTATGATTATCATATATTATGATTAACTAAGATATAAAATATATCAATGCCTGTCAATTCATTGATGTTGTGCCCCCAAAAGAATGCAAACTCCTTGAAGACAGGGACTGTTTCATTTTTTTTTTATCCTCAGCACTTAGCACTGTGCCTGAGTTTCATAAATGTTCGCTAATTGGTTGAATAATTCAAAAGTCTTAAAAGAGATCCCATTGCCACTTCCAAAGTTCTTCCCTTAGTTAAATAAAACCTAACCATCATCATTTTACTTCTTAACAGTAGTAACAAGAACAGGACCCAGACATTAGGAAAGAATGAACCCCTGCCCTACTCTACCTGGGCTTGTGTGGCTTAATGAAACTCTCAAAGGGGATTGGAGGCATTTTTCTAGAGAATGCTTTATTCATGCAATCTGCCATCATGGTTGGCTGGCTCTTACCTGGTGATGTAGATGTAGGCCCCACCCAACAGGAGGGAAATGATGAGCACTGGAATGAAGATGGCCAATGCCATGTTTCCCCCTTCCAGGGAGGTCTCTGCGGCCGCTTCTGCTACTAAAAAGGTAACATTTGTTAGGAACTCTTTTTTAGAGGTTTGATAGGGGAGGCACTGAGGGAGGAGTTGTGGCAACTCTGCCCACATCATTCCCCTGCTCAATATGTTTCATCGGCTCCCTATTAGCCTCTAGGATAAAAGTTTCTTTAGTTCAGCATTTCAGGCCCTTCACAATTTGCTCTAGCCAAACCTTCTAACCTTATTTATTATATGTGTTATCCCTTCAGGAACCATTTGTGCCTGCCAAAGTAGCTTTATTGCTTTTCCACATACTCTGTTTTCCATCTTGTTGCCTTTGCATAGGTTGTTCCCAGTGCCCTCCTTACCTCTGATTCTTGAAATCTCTAGTTTCTACATACTTTCCTTTGATATACTCCTTTCCCTTCTCTGGACTTCCTTTGCCTTCCATTCCCCTCTCTTCTCTTGTCTTGCTTTCCCATGTCTTCTCTTCCTTCCCTTGCCTTGTCTTCCCTTTCTTTACCTTGCCTTGTCTTCCCCTTCCTCCTTTTTCTTTGTCTTGTGTGCCTTTCCCCCTTCCCCATATGGGCACATATTTTCTGTCCCTGCCTTTGTGAGGTCAAGGACTAGTTTGTTTTTGCTTTTTTTTTAACCCCAATTCCTAGAGCAGTGTGTGGCTTACAGAAGGGCCTCAAAATGATTGCTAACTAACTGATTTAGAGTCATAAGGATCTGGATTTGAATCCTGGCTCAATCACTTATAACTTATATAATCCTAGAAAAATCACTTGACTTCTCCGGGCCTCAGTTTCCTCTTAACATAAAATAAAGGGATTCACAGAATAACAGAGAATTGAAGAGAGCTTAATGGCTATCTAGTCACTACAGCATCCCTGACAAGTGGTCATCCAGCCTGTAATTGGAGATTTTCAAGGAGGAGGAACCCATTATCCTTTAAGGTCATTCATTCTGCTGTCCAAAAAACAGTGCTAATTGTTAGGAATATTTTCATGATTGGATGCCTACATTTTCCTCTTTGCAACTTCCACAAACTTCCTGTGATTCTTGGTTATGCCTTCTGGGACCACATGGAACAAATGTAATCTCTCCTCCACATGGTAACTGTTCACAAGCACCCCCCCCCCCACTCTAAATCTTCTCTCCCTCTGTACATGGAATTCCTCCAATACAGCATGCACTCAATACATTTCACCATCCTGATTGCCTTCCTGATAACTCTATGTCCCTCTTAACTTGTGGATTGCAAAGGTTCCTTCCAACTTTAATTCTATGCTCCTAGGATATACCTAAAAGCAATCTCCATCCTTAGAGGAACTCATGTTTGGCTCCTTGACATCCCTGCCCTGCAAACCTGCTGAAAACAAGGAACTGGGAAGAGAAACTGGTGCCTGGAGAGATCTTCTCTACCTCTTCACACTCCCTACCTTTCTCCCCCAGCACAATATCCTTGGGCCAGAGCCCCAGAATGTCTCTCTCTCCTTACCATGGAATAGCATTCTGCCCTAGATTGGAGGAAAGAAGACTCATGGGGGTCATGATTGCTGTTTGGAAGGCTATCCTATGGAAGAGAGATGAGATTTTACCCCAGAATGTCACATCAGGAGCAATGCCTTTATTCTTAGAGATAGTCTTTTATTTTTATTTTTTTAATTTGTGATTTAAAATTTTTTATTAATTAAGAAAATGTTTCTGTGGTTACATGATTCATGTTTTTTTTCCCTCCCCTCCTTCCACTCCCCTCCCATAGCCCCATAACATAGTTTTACATGTGTCATTGATCAAGACCTATTATTAGATAGTCTTGATTTCATGGGAAAACATCAACAAAATAACAAAGTTTCCTAACAATCAGCACTGCCTCAAAGTGGAATGGACCTCCTTAAGAAATAATATATATCTTGAATAAACACCTAACTAAAAGTATTTATTCAAAGGCTAATTGAGATCTCTTGTCAGGGAGTATTTAGAGGGAATTTTCATTCTGGTTATGGGCAGCTAGGTAGCTCAGTAGATTGAGTGCCCAGGCCTAGAGTCAGAAGAACTGAGTTGTGTGACCGTGAGCAAGTCACTTAACCCTGTTTGCCTCAGTTTCCTCAACTGTAAAATGAGCTAGAGAAGAAAAGGGCAAATCATTCTAGTATCTTTGCCAAGAAAACTCCAAATGGGATCACAAAGAATCAAACATGACTGAAACAACTGAACCACAATTTTATTGTGGTAAGATTGGATTAGATGTCTTTTGATGTCCCTTCCAACTCTAAAACTCTGTCATTGATTCTTCTGTCCACCCTACATACTCTATAGGGTGCTAGTCAGTTAGTGTTTCCTCTGAAGTAGAAAAGCCTAGATTTCTTCAGTGCCAGA
Organism: Monodelphis domestica; assembly: GCF_027887165.1. NCBI lineage: Eukaryota > Metazoa > Chordata > Mammalia > Didelphimorphia > Didelphidae > Monodelphis > Monodelphis domestica. Next base: position 25,791,394 of record NC_077229.1, read on the forward strand.
TGATTATCTTGAGGAGGAAGAAGAGACAGAGTCCAGAAGAGTGAATGTGGGTAATGTATAATTGAAAATCTGTTACCCTAAAAAAGAACTACATTTCCTGGGAACCCACTGACTTCCTATCATTACGTACTTCCTGTAGATAGGGAATATATTGAGTGGGCGGCTCTACTTTTGAGCTCTTTGGCTTGATGTCTCAAGCATGGTGGTGGTAAGCATGGGAGTTTTGAACATGGGCACATGGTTTTTATTTTGTATCCCTTTTATTCCTTTATTTATAATGACCTTTAATAAATCTCCTAAAATATGATATTTTTATTATTGCACATTAATTTTAATTTTTACAGTAAAGAGGACAAGAAACATTATAGGTTTTTTTAAAACTCTTACCTTCCATCTTGGAGTCAATACTGTGTATTGGCTCCAAGGCAGAAGAGAGGTAAGGGCTAGGCAATGGGGGTTAAATGACTTGCCCAGGGTCACACAGATGGGAAGTGTCTGAGATCAGATTTGAACCCAGGACCTCCCATCTCTAGGCCTGACTCTCAATCCACTGAGTTACCCAACTGCCCCCCATTATAGGGTTTTAAAGAACTAGTTTGATAGTAGAGAAAGTTCAGGACTAGGCACTGGGAACTGTGATCTCCAGCTTTGATTTTGCTATTAATTTTCAGTGTGACCTTGGTGAAATCATGTTTCACCAACTGACCTCAATCTCTAAAATGAGAACATTGGACCCAATGATTTTTAAAGTGCCAGATACCTCCAAGATTATGTGACAGCCTTGAGATCAGAAAAAAAAGCACTAGGGTCATAGATGCAGAGATGAAAGAGATGATTGGAGGTCATCTAGTCCAACCTCCTCATTTTTATAGATGAAGAAACTAAGGATCAGAAAGATGGAATAATTTGTCCAAAGTCACACAGTAGGCAAGTAATAGAAATGGTATTTAGACATATGAACCACAGTTCTCTGACTTAAAATAAAACATTCTTTCTACTGTACTTGGTTGCATCCTTGAAGTAAGTAGAAGGGAAGGGGTTTTGCCTTAGTGAAGGGGGAAGGAATTGAGGAAGGGGGCCAGTGTCATAACCAGAGTTCTGGGCTCAGAGAAAGGACCACAGAACCAGTCTGGTTAGCATAAAGTATCACCTCATTTGAGGGGAGAATATTATTGGTAGGGCTAAGGAGACATTCTGAGACTGGCACAAAGATGCTATTCTAGGAGACAGTGGTAGGGAGTATAAAGAGAAGGAGAGGGAGCTCACTCAGACATCTTGTTGAACTATTTTTGCTAACTACATACTAAATTGTACTATTTTATACTGCAAAAGGCAGTGTTCTCTGTGTGCTCTCTCTCTAGCCCTGGGACAAAAGCTCTAATTGCTTTATCGTAGTTATGGCTTCAGGAGGGGTGATTTGTGGGCTGAATTATGAATTACTCGTCTTTTGTATCTCTAGGGATAGGAGACTCTGAGGGTCACTTTTCTGAGTCACTTTCCAGATTTGGGCAAAGCTAGATCTTATTCCTTGGGGGAATGATGCCTAAGGAATTATTTATATGGAGCTAAGAATGAGCACTAGGTAGGGAGATCGCTTGTAAGGAGTCATTTAGAAAGAATTCTTCAATCAAGAATTCCTGATTAATGTCTATCATTCCTTTGATACTTTCATTGATATCAAGCAGCTAAGGCATTTCAGAAGTTCCCATAGTTCACTGCTTTCCCCTCCAGCCCCTGCTCTCAAGCATAAAAAAGGAGCATTTCAGCAGCAAAACAATCATTGGATCGTTGATTTAGAGCTGGAAGGGTTCTTTGAATTCATCTCATTCAACCCTTTGCAGACAAGGAAACTGAGGTCCAGGCAGGGGAAATACTTGACCAAGAGCAAGTATATGAATTTGGACAAAGGTTCTGTGACTCTAAGTTCAGAATTCTCAATTAAGGAATTTCATCTTCACCTTCTGGCCTTTCCATGAGAACAACCACTTTCAATTTCTCAAAATGAGTGAATAAATGGCCACCCCTTACTGCCACCTCCCCTTCCTTCTCCATGGCTGGTCCTCTCCCCGAGTCCCTTTAAAAGTGCCATCAATTATAGCCAATGGATTTGACATCACCTAGTCCCCATTTCCAGGTGTGCTACTTATCATCAGAATGCTTAATGCAGTCCCTGAAGTGATGAGTCAAATTGCTTAATTGGCTGAAAAATCTTACAACTGGGTTATTTGAATAAACTGTTTCTCTGACATATGAAATGTCAGTTTCTCTTATATCTTCCTGTACAAGGGATTGGTGCCAAATTGCTATCCTGGAGTATTTAGGCATCCAAGATGAATATCCAATTATTTTTTCACAATAGCCCTGCCCATGCAGCTGTTGGCAGAGATGGAAATGGGCTTTGTGAAAACTTGATAAAGACACTCAGTGACCTGCCCCCATCTTTCCTGTTGTTATGTTGTGTTGTTGGGATTTTCATTGTGCAACTCACCTTCTAAAGCATGCTCGAAGCTGTCTTGATTAACTGAAAGAGAAAGTGGGAGATATTGGGACATGGTAAATGCATTCATCCCAGTCCCATGAAACATAAAAAGTAAATGCCAGTCAAAATCCTTCCTACCAGGCACCTTCACAGTCAGGCATTTAGCTGTTGCATTTGTGTGGGTATCCGATCCCCGTACAATGTGTCCCATGGCAGCAAAGACAGGGATCTTTCCATTAAAGAAATCATTTTCCTCTTCTATCCTTCATTTAAAGGAAATTCCCCAAAGCCACCAAAACAATCTTCCCAAGAGGGAAGTCTGACCATGTCCCTCTCCTGCTCAAAAATCTTCAGAGGTTTCCCGTTGTCTCTAGGATGAAGTATAAACTTCTCAGCCTGGAATTTAAGACTTTTGCAATATGGCCCCAATCTTCCCTCCCAGCCTTTCATATTTCCTTTTCAGCCAAATTGTACTTCCAGCCTAACTCTGAACCTTCTGTCTTTTGTCATGGTGCATTCACACAAGCCATCACCCACACCTGAAATGTCCTCCCTTCTCATCTTTATTTGTGAGATGACTTGTCTCCTCCCTGCATTATTTTGGCATGTATTTCATGTATACTTAGCTGTGCATGAGTTGTCACTCTCATTAGAATATAAACACCTTGAGGTCAGGCACTGTTTTTTACTTTTTGTCTTTGTTTCTTTAGCATTTTGTAAAATGACTCGAATGTAGCAGATGCTTAATAAATGCCCAAAGACTCATTGTCATCACCACTTACTAAGATGCCTTCTTCTCCAGGAAGCAGTGTTCTCTCCCTCCTCAAATTCCCTTGTATCCACAGATCAGTTTCCATGGTGCACCTCCTGACTCCATCCTCCCCCAAGTACAATGCAAGCTCTTTGATTTTTATTTTTTGTGCTCAGCATAGTGCCTGGTACATCCACAAATACCACAAATACACAAATTCTCTGGGGTTTTGTCAGCAGAAGGAGAACCAACAAATCATCTAGGATTTGGCTTCAAGAGCTAGTCCTGGACAAATCCCAGGTGTGTGAGATTGGGAAAGTCTCTTAAACTCTAAGTGTTCCCTGATAATTCTCTAAGACTATAAATTGCTGAGCATACATGCATCTATACTGGCAGAGGGAATTTCCTATACTGATGGAAACTTTAGTGTCAGAACCCAAAAAGTACAGGAAGAGCTACCTAGGAAATCAGATGACATCCTTGGGAGAGCTGTGGGTTAGAGGCCAAAGAATATTCATGATATGATGTGACTTTAATCCAGACACCAATTCTCTCCTTGGGGCTCAATAAAGTGGAGAGAGCATAGGATGTGAGACAAGAAGTCTTGAATTCAAGACTGGACCAGCTTGGCTACTTAATTACCTTTTTACTGGCTGGATAATTTGAAAAAGTCCCTTTCAGCTCTGAGTTCAAGATCCATGATTCTAAATTAAGGTGAGAATCAATATTCTCTCTTGTAGTGTCCATGTATCAAGAGAGAAACCTTTTAATTTCCTCCCTCCTATAGAGAATTAATACTAAAAACGAATTATTTGCTAAGTAGGGGAGTTATAGAATACTTCTTAAGATTCTAGGATAAAATATAACCCTATATGAATGATAGAATATTTTCTAACAAGACTGAGTCATAGATTAGGTGCTCACAAGGTGGGGAAGCTCAGTAATTATTAATTAATGCTTTAATAGCAGGCTTTGTGATGATACAAGGGGATACTTTGTACCAGTAAAATACTATGTATCATAGTAACACCAGAAGTTTAGAAGATCCTTTATAGTAGCAAGGATTATAGATATTCTTCTTATAAAAAAGATCCTTATAGGGTACTTTATAATGGTGTAGAAGTTATAGGCTACTTTGTCACAGAATATGGTGTTCTCTATAAAATTACAAATGGATTCTTTGTAAGAAAAAGCATTGTTAAATATTCCATGGAAACAAAGGTGCTCGTGGGATACTTTGTAATAGTCAGAAGATAGAGGAGATAGAGGGTACTTCTGTTCTTAGAAATCACAACTCTTTTCACCATGAGAATCAGAACCTTTAAACTATTAAAGAGAAACATGCATATTAGGGCTGGTCCTCCTTTGACAAAACTGAGAAGTCTGCAAAGTCTGTGTCCAGGGTACCCAGTCTACCTCATGTGTGTTCTCTAACCTCCATGAAAGACTGTATTCAGATAAGGAGATTTTAAAAAATCATTTATTCCAAGTCATAAATTACTTGATTAGCAAAAAAGACTCTTTGTCTTTCCCAAAGACACTTGTTTTTTTTTTTTTATAGCCAGATGAATGAGTTGCTAACAGTGTGATTCCGGGAATCAATAAGCAGAATGAATAAATACTTTCTTTCAGGATGGAGGCTAGAAAGGGACTTATCCATCACCTATTCATTTTTATCACAAAGATAGCTGATTACTCTGTCTACACACAGACTTTTTATATTTGTATGTTTTAACTTAAGGAGAGATTATGTGGTATACTAGAAAGATTCTATTAGCTTTGGAGTCAGATGACCCAGTTTTAAACTTTTCCTCTGGACCCTGCTACCTGAATGACCTTAGACATGTCACTTATTCTCCTTGAGCCTCAGTTTCTTCATCTGTGAAATGGTTGGACTAGATGATCTCTGGGGGTTCTCTTCCTACTCTAAATCTAAGACTCTGTGAATTGTGACAAAGCACATCCTGATTGTTTAGAGTCAAGTTCAGAATACTTTCATGGAGAGATGGCATAGAGTGTGGGAAAGAATATTGCATATGGAGTCAAGAGACTTGAGTTTAAGCCCTAGCTCTGCCACTTGGCTAATCGGGCCAATCATTTCCCCATCTGGACTTTAGCTTCTTTTCTCTGTCAAATGAGGAGTTTAGATTAGCTTGTTTCTAAAGTCACTTACTTCTAGATGACATCCTATGTCCTAGCACTAAACATTCTTTTTTTTCTATGTTCTGAAGTATCACTCTGCTGCCATAGTCTGTGCCTTGTGTTCTACCACTCAGCTCTGGACTCCCTGGGACCATGGACCACATTGTCCACCCCAAAGCTACTACATACTATCCCTCCCCATCCTCAACACACTCCTTTTGATTTCTTCTCCGGGAACTAGAATTAAATCAGCTATCGTGCTGTCTGAGAAGGGGTATATTAATGGACCATTCTATTATACTACTCAGCACCTTTTTGATTCCCCAGGGCAAAATTACTCACTGGCCCCACTACCTTATGATATGTAATGGCTTCCCCAATTAGAAGATTCTTGAAGTAGGGATAGTCGCACTTTTGTTTTTGTAACTTAGTAATTAGTCAGTCAATATGCTTTTATTAAGTGACTACTGTGTGTGATTAGGAGGTTAATACTGTGCTTGGCACATGGAAAATATCAATAATGTTTTTCATTCATTGATACATTCATTCATTCATTCATTCATCCATCCATCCATTCATTCATTCATTCGCTCATTCATTCATTCATTCATTCATTCATTCATTCATTCATTCATTCATTCATTCATTCATTCAAGGTTCCTTCCCAGCTTCAACATTATGAGATAGAATTCATACCCAGAATTGTCTGAGAAGGCTGGGAAGGCTATGTTTTTCTCTTGATCAGCTCTGAGTGACCCTTCAGTGTGACCATGATGAATGAAGAGATGGCTCTTTACCTTTACAGACAGGTAATGGTCCACTCCAATGGGAAGGCTGACCCAAGATGCATTTAATAGTCACTTCTCCCATCAGCTCAAAACCTTCATAGCACATGAATGTGAGGGATTCACCCGGCAGGTAGAGCCGCTTGTATAATATCTGGTAGCCATTTTCAGGCAGTCCTGGATTGTCACATGCAAGAGTTTCTTCAGCTGCAATGAAAGCAGAATGTTACCGTTAGGTTTCAAGGATTCAGGGATTTGTTTGCCTGTGGTCTACATAACCTAGGGTACTTAGCAAACAGCTACTGGCAATTAGCCCTTCCAGTAGATTCAAAGTCTATGTAGTCTCAGAGCAAGAAGCTTGCAGACTGATCCCCTTCCCAGGGACATTAACACCATTTTACCCATTTCTATAAAACCTTTTAATTTATGAAGTACTTTCCTTAAAGTATGTCTCAAATGACTTCACCTACACTCCAAAACACTAATCAACCAATCAGGTACTCAATAAGCTTTCATTAAATACCTAATATGTGCCAGGAACTTCTTTAGATGGGGGGTCACAGAAACAATAATGAAATAGCTCCTGCCCTCCGGGAACTTACATTCTAACAAACCTTATAGCATGAGGGAGTAGAAACCCAATGTGGGAATACAAGTATCTGATGGGCAATGCTAATCTCATGAGTACTGAAGAGAGGGGCATTATAATTTCCTATTTCCCACCACCAGGCCTTTGTACAGTTTACTCCTCATGCCCAGAATGTACCATCTCAGCCCCTACAGAGCTTATCTTTTAGATTAATCACATGGTCTTTGCCATAGGATCTCTGCTGTTTCAATAGAGTTTGATTATGTATAGGCTAAACTGTTAACCTTGTTGTTTGGTTCGTTTACCCTCCCCCAACTGAATGTGATATTGAGCTCCATTGCTTCATGGATATGACAACCACACTAGAGGATAGTGTTCCCAGGTCAGACCCTCTCTGGGATGTTGCATTAAATTCTTCACACCGCAGGTTAGGAAGGGCATTGATAATCTGGAGAGTGTCCAAAGGAGAGGAACCATGGTGAAGGGTCAGGTCTTGAGTTCAGGCCTGCCATTATTAAGATCAAAGGAACCAGGAATGGTTAGTTTGGAGAAGAGAATGCTTAGGTAGGATGTTAAAGGGCAGTAACATGGCTAGGTGGTCCAGTGGATAGAGAGCCAGGTCTGGAGTTAGTCAGACCTAAACTCAAACCTGGCCTCAGACACTTAGTGATCTTGAGCAAGTCAATTATCCCAGTTTGTCTCAGTTTTCTCATTTGTCAAATGAGCTGGAGAAGGAAATGGCAAACCATTCCAGCATCTTTGCTAAGAAAACCCCAGTTGGGGACACAAAGAGTTGAACATGATTGAAAAAAATGATTGAACAATAACACAACATAGAAAAGGGTTTAGATTTGTTTTAAAGGGATCCAGAAGTAGAATTAGGAGGAGAAGGTAGAGATTTCAAATAAGTATATTTACTCTTGGTGACAGGAGGAAAACAAAACAAAACTTCCAAATAATCTACGCTATTCAGAATTTGAGTCCTTCAGGAAAACCTGGTGGAATAGCCTTTAAAAGGTCTTCAGAATTTCACTGATCAAATCTGGCCTCACACACTTCCTGGACAAGTTTCTTAACTCTCTTGCCTAGTCCTCTTTGCTCTTCTGCCTTGGAATACTACACAGTATTGATTCTAAGATGGAAAGTAAGAATTTTTAAAAAGTTTTCAGTGACAACTTGAGTGTGTTGGAGTAGGGGAGTTTTTTTAAATGTATCTATTGGTCTTAATGGCCTTTCACATTCATGGACAGACATTCTGAAACTCCATAATTTTCCAATTTGTTTATGACATTCCAGAAGGCAGGAGTGGGTTTTTTAATCTTTTTTGTAATCTTTACAGAACAGTGCTATGTGCATATTAAGTGTTAACTTGTCAAAAGAGCCAGTGTGGTGTAATGGGAATTACACCAGACTCAGAGTCAAAAGGCTTAGTCTTTGGGGTTCAAGTACTATTACAACTAATTAATTAGCTGTGTGACCTAGGGAAAGTGATTTCCTTCCTCTGAACTTAGATTTGCTCCTCTGCTAAATAAAGGACTTGGTCTCCATAATTTCTAAGGTTCCTTCCAACTCTAGCAGTGTGTGTGTGTGTGTGTGTGTGTGTGTGTGTGTGTGTGTGTGTGTGTAAAGGAGACTACATCATGCCAGAATTCAAAATGAAAAATCCATTCAATCATGTAGATATTATTGTGATTTTTTTCTGGATGATAATATTCAAGTATGGATCATTGATGGGAAGACTCTATGTTCTTGCTAGTGTTTTTTGGTGGGATGCTTCTAGTTTCCTTCTGGCATTAGAGAATGCATACATTTTTCTAAGACCAGTTTCTTTAGATCCCTGTGGGTAGCAACCCCTTAGGCAACTAAGGAAGGAGCAGGAAGAGGACACAGTGGAATAAAAAGCATTGGGGCTCACTCACTCTGTGATTGCCATTAGGATCATAATATTATTATCTGCTTTGCTGCTATACTCTGTGAACAGCTTAGCCTTTCCATCTGCCCTGCAGCTAAGCCCTCCTTTATGTGGTGCCTCCTCCACTAGACTGTGAGTCCCTTGTAAACATCAAATGTCTAACTTTTCTACTTGTATCTCCAGCACTTTTCATACAATGTTCTAGGTTTACTACATTATTAATAAATGCTTTTTCTTTCATTCATTCTTAGGATTACCATGCTTCATTTTATGACTAATGGATACAGTATTTCCTAGAGTCAAGGATTTCTCATAAATGGTCCCTGGAGGGTTCTATAATCCCCACGTTGCTGGGAAATGGAAAATTGCAGAAGCCAGTCTATAAAATAGGAGGCGAACTGTTGGGAGGCATTCCTTATATTTTACACACTGCAATGAGTCAAAAAATGACCTGGGAAATGTCCTCAGTCAGGTAAGATTTATTTCAGGGTCTCTCTCCCTCTTCCCAAGACAAACCATAGAATTCATTAGGTCATTAGGTGATATGGTCATCTAGACAAAAAATTGTTGGGCTTTACAGGTTGTCAAAAACATTGAGCTCTAGAATAAAGCAATCTTTTTAAGAAACTCTTACCATATATCTTAGAATCAATGCTTAGTATTGTTCTAAGTCAGAAGAGTGGTAAGGACAAGGCAGTTGGGGCCACCTAGAGGCTCTAGAGTAATGCAGTCTTGAGCCACATTCAGAGAAGTAGAGCTTCTAAGAATAGGGTGGTGATAGTTCCATGTGTGTGTTTTTTTTAACCTCATCAGATCTTATCGGGTGATTGAGTTTCCATTCTGGGTCCCATGGGTTAAGAAAAGAGAGAATACATTAATTCATTGCTGGTGGAATTGTGAATTGATCTAACCATTCTGGAGGGCAATTTGGAACTATGCCCAAAGGGCGATAAAAGACTGCCTGACCTTTGATCCAGCCATAGCACTGCTGGGTTTGTACCCCAAAGAGATAATAAGGAAAAAGACCTATACAAGAATATTCATAGCTGCACTCTTTGTGGTGGCAAAAAATTGGCAAATGAGGGGATGCCCTTCAATTGGGAAATGGCTGAACAAATTGTGGTATATGTTGGTGATGGAATACTATTGTGTTCAAAGGAATGTTGAACTGGAGGGATTCCATGTGAACTGGAAAGACCTCCAGGAAGTGATGCAGAGTGAAAGGAGCAGAACCAAGAAAACATTGTACACAGAGACTGATACACTGTGGCACAATTGAATGTAATGGACTTCTCCATTAGTGGCAATGCAGTGATCCTGAATAACTCAGAGGGATTTATGAGAAAGAACATTATCCACATTCAGAGGGAAAACTGTGAGAGCAGAAACATTGAAGGAAAACAACTAATTGATTACATGGGTCGAGGGGGATATGATTGGGGAATGTAGACTCTAAATGAACATCCTAGGAAAAAATCAACAACATGGAAATAGGTTCTGATCAAGGACACATGTAAAATCCAGTGGAATTGCACATCAGCTACGGGAAGGGGGGGAAGGGAGGGAAAGAATATGATTCTTGTAACCAAGGAATAATGTTCTAAATTGACTAAATAAAATGTTCAAAAAAGAAAAGAAAAGAAAGATTAGTTGATAATCTGGAGGATACCTGGAGGAGGCAACCAGGATGGTGAAGGGTCTTGAGTCTATGTCATGTGAGAGTCAAGGAAATAGAACTGGGTATGTTTAGATTGGAGAAGAGAAAATAAGGTAGGCTTCCATTGTGGAGGTGGAGTGTTTGACTTTGGAGAAAAAACTTCAGGAGCAATGGGTAGGAATTCCAACTGAGTCAGCTTGACCTTAACACCGGGAAAAAAACCTTTTCCTAAGAAGGAGAGCTATCTAAAAGTAGAATGTCCTCCCTTGAGAGGTAGTAGGCTGTCCCCTCCTCAGAGATATTTAGGAAGATACTGGGTAACAATATCCTGGGCATTTTATAGTGTTGATTCATTTCATGAATGGATTAGACTAGATGATCACTGGAATCCCTTCCAACTCTTAAGTTTGGTGATTCTATGATTCTTGCTTGGACCAAACAACTGGCCCTGCAGAGGTCTCCTTCAACCATGGAGTCCACTTATAGGTTTTTATAATTAAAAGAGACATTAGAGTCTCTTTTGCGACTAACCTTCCACCTCACAAAGGAATACCTTTAGAATCCCATCTATACTTCAGATCCTGAACACTCAGCTGCTTGATAAGAGGAGAACTGGATTTGGAATCAGAAGGAATCATCTATGCTAGCATGCCCTGATTCTCACCCCCCTCCCCAGCTATTGCCCCAGCAGCATAACCATGAGAATCAGGCTAGGGGTACTGGTGAGGGGAGGAAAAATCAAGCTTCTCCTAATTGTCATTCTGTCTCCCGATTGGTGGTCGGAATTACTGTCACTTCAGTAATATATTCTGGAATATCTTTAGCATTTCAATAAACTGTGCAGTGCTGTTAAAATGCCAGCAGGTGGCATGGAATAATTGAAACTCAGAATTATGAATTATATTAGATTCCTAGAGTCTTAGATTAAAATATTGGGAAATAACCCTAGGGGTTGCCTGGTACAATATCTTGCCTGAAGCATAAAGTTATAGTATTCTGGAAAAGTGATACTTCAGTATCTGCTTGGAGGTGTCCAATGATGGAAAACTCTCAAGGAATATTTTTTCATTTCAAGGAAAGCAAAAGTACCAATTTATGAGGAAGTTCTTTTAAATAAGTGAAATCATCTCCTTGAAATGCTCAAATCTGGCCTCAGCCACTTACTAGTTGTGTGACCCTGGGCTAGTCACTTAACCCTGTTTGATTTAGTTTCCTGATCTGTAAAATGAGCTGGAGAAGGAAATTGCTTAAATACGTGAGTATCTTTACCAATAAAACTCCAAATGGAGTTATGAATAGTCAGACATGATTGAAAATGTTAAGCAATTATCATTTATCCTAGTTCTCCCAATGGGGCCAAGAAGAACAACTTTGATCTTTTTTCTATTTGATGCCTCTCTAAATATTTGAAAGTAACTGTATAGTATAATGGAAAGATAATTGAGTTTGGATTCAGAGAATCTAGATTAAAATCCTACCTCTGATACGTATTGTCTGTATGGTTTTTGGTAAATTATTCAACCTAGCTGGCACCTAGTTGGTCAGCTATAAAAGGAAGGTATTTGACTGGGTGGTTTCTTATGTCCTTCCAGGTCTATGATCCTATGATACTAGGACCTAGATTCAAATCCCCTCTTTGCCACTCAATCCTTGTGAGACTTGAGTTAAATCACTTAATCCTCATAGGCCTAAGTTTCTTCATGTGACAAGTTAACAGATTGAATGAGATGGATTCTGTGGTTCTTTGTAGTTCTAAATTTATGATCTCATTTCCCTTCTTCCTATCCCATCCAAACATGCCCCAAGTCTTCTAATTTCTAAGCTAAGTATTATAAGATTCTTTAACCAATTCATATTTGGCATGGATTCAAATAATTTTGTCCTTCTGACCAACCTCTGTGGGCTATGTCCCAGCTTTTCAATGTCCTTTCTTTTTTATACCATCATCTTTCATCTTATAATACTGTATTGGTTCCAAAGCAGAAGAGTGGTAAGGGCTAGGTAATGGAGGTTAAGTTATTTACCCAGGCCACAAGCTGGGTAGTGTCTGAGGTCAGATTTGAACCCAGGACCTCCTATTTCTAGGTCTGGCTCTCAATCCACTGAGCTACCCAGCTGCCCACTAATGAAGTATTCTTGATAAAGTCATGATGACTAATCTAAAGATGTGTGTATTTTACAACTTGAACATAGCTATTTGATTGAATAGAACTCTAAACTGCCATAGATCTTTTGGACTTTCTGGCCCATGACATCCCTCTAAGAATTTTTGTTTAAAGTATAATTACTCACTGAATACACTTTATGGGTAAATAATCAGAAGAGGTCTTGGAACACAGAATGTCAGAGTGGCAAGGGAGCTTAGAATACAAAATGTCAGGATTGGGAGGGACCTTAGAACAGAGAATGTCAAAGCTGAGAAGAGCCTTAGAAGATAGAGCATCAGAGATGGGAAGAATTATATTAAAGAATATCAGAGAAGGAATGGACTTTGGAACATCAAATATCAGAGCTGGAAGGGCCACATAGAACATTGAGTATTACATAGGTTTAATGATTTGTTCATGGCCACAAAGGTCTCAAGAGTCAGAAATAGGATTTAACCCCAGATCTCTCTGATTTCAAATCTAGCATCATCCCTGGCCTCTCCCAAGCTCTAGATGATGAAGGATGCTGCCTCTCTGTCAATAAATTAATTTCCTGACTGCATTCATATGTGCGCATTCAGTTGGATCTGTGACATGTTATCAAACAATGCTCCTTTCTAATTGAGAGCAGACTATTTCTTAAATTCATGTAAGGAGTGCAGTCTGAAATTCAAATGAATTTTCAACCTGAGAACTCTCCTTCTCATCTCTAAAATACAAAATCCTATGTAGTGGATAGAATGCTGAACACAATCAGGAAGACCTGAGTTCAAATCCTACTTCTGATACTCATTATCTTTGTGACCATGGGCAAATCCCTTAATATCTGAGAGCCTCATGAGTGAAATTGGGGTTATATAGTTTCTACTGGGTTATTGTAAGACTCAGAAAAGGTAATATTTATAAAGTGTTTTGCAAATAATAATGCCCTAGATAAATATCAGGAGTTCAAATTTGGATGTGACTTCCCAAAGCTCTAGTTAAATGACTAGCTCATACACATGAGGTGCCCCCAGGGTCTGGAATTTACACAGGGTCTGCATCTTCTCTGGGGAGAAGCTTTCTGTACCCAGACTAAGTAGTTTCCTGGATATTTTCCCACAAAATTCTCACTTCAATATGTCCAAACATCCTTACCAATACTATTTTATGAACAAAGTTTGTGTGTCTTGCTTCTGAGGACTTGAGTAGATTTTACCAAGTGCATAGAGAATTACTAGCTGTCCCTAATAGGAAGGCTACTCTGACTTCTCACTAACAGAAACATTTTTAAATTCCCTCTATCAGTTTACCTCAATCTCAAAAACACTCAGAGCAAGGATCCCAAACTCCATATAGTAGTGGATTGCTGAAGAGCACCAGTTCCTGTCCATGGTCCTGACAAATTTATCAGTTTAAGTCTGATCAGGCCTTGGTAATCATAATTTCTCTGCTGAATGCCTAAAGCCTCGAGTGCCACCTCACACCCTGGTGGCTTGTGAAACCATTAGCATTCAGTGGTAGGGAATCCCACATGACTTGGTATGGCACAGATAATGCACATAGGGAGGCATCTTTGGAGCAGAAGATACTTTGGATGTAGAGAATACAGCTAATCTCTTGGGTGTTGGAGGGCCATCACACTAATATCTTGTTATTAAACCTGCCCCTCTCTTCCCCTACTCCTTTTAGCAACATCTCACTGTTTAGCATTTCAAAATAAGCTTTTGTTTATAATTTCTCTTTCTGGGTCTTCTGTGACTTCATTTGCTGAATAGATTCCTGGTGGCTCCTACCATGTGGAACATTTTGGTGGGAACCTCCTGCAGTCAATAAGAAAAAAAATATTCAACCCAACAAGTGTTGATAGACTAGTTATAACTTTTCTAAAATTTGAGGATGGAGGAAAGGGAATTAGAAAAGAAGGAATTCCTTCTCTGAGCCTTAATTTCTTTGTCTGTAAAAAGGAATTCCACTTGTATGATTCTACAATCCTTTCCAGTTCTGACAATCTCTATTCTAAGGTTCCCTTTGAGTTCTGAAGTTCCCTATTCTAACTTTGAGCTCTAACATTCTCTCTTCTAAGGCCCCTCCCAGCTCCAACATTCCATGTTCTAAGACCCTTTCCAGTTCTGACATTCCCTATTCTAAGACCCTTCCCAGTTGTGAATTCTCTGTTCTAATGTCCCTCTCTTGCTCTGACATTCTTTGTTCTAAGTTGCATTTCCCCCCACCCCAAACCCTTATGTCCTCTGTTTGAAGGTCCTCTCTCAGCTCTGATGTTCTGTTCTAAGGTCCCTCTCGCTTCTGAAGTTTTCTGTTTCAAGGCTCCTCCTAGTTCTCTGGTTCAAAATACATTGCAAATCTATTATTCTGTTTTCTAAATCCCCTCAAAGCCCCAAAATTCTGCATTCTCAGGTTCTTCTCAGCTCTGGCAATGTGCGGTCTGTGTCTAGACTGTATTCTAGACTATAGTGTGGTCTGATTCTAATTCCCTTCTTATGCCAGGTGCTACAGTGAAAAAAGTCCTTGAGTTGCAGTTTCAGTAAAACAATCTGCGTATGGATCCTGGCTCTGCTACTTATTCCCTGTATGAGTGTGCACCAGCCAAATCCCTTCCCTGTGTTTCAATTTACTCCTCTGGAAAAGAAAATGAAAGGGTTAGAGGAATTCATCTCCAAAGTCCCTCCTAGCTCTAAATCTCATGATTCTCTGCTCTCTAAATCCTTATTGGAATATGAGGATGGACTTTGCTCTGTGAAATTTGCTAAGGTCTTTTTCCTTGCCACAAGAGATAACATGCCTATAGAGAAACACAGCCCTTCAGAGTCAGAGGGGAAAACAGAGGACTTATAAGGCAACCTAAAACAAAAATCCTCCCTAACCTACCCAACTAGTTATCACTTGGCTTCCATTTCAAGATCACCAGTGAGGAGAGAAGACTCATTAGTTCCTAAGGCAGCCCACCACATTTTGGGACAGATTTCATCATTCAGAAGTTTGCTACTTTTCTTTTTTGATTTTAAATTTTTAACCCATACCTTCTGTCTTAGAATCAATACTGTATACTGGTTTCAAAGCAGATGAGTGGTAAGGGCTAGACAATGGGGGTTAAGTGACTTGCCCAGGGTCACCCAGATGGGAAGTGTCTGAGGCCAGATTTGAACCTAGGACCACCTGTCTCTAGGCCTGGCTCTCAATATACTGAGCCAACCAGCTGCCCCCAAAGCTTGCTAGTTTTCAACATTGTCCCAAGTTCTACCTTTTGGAACTGAACATATCTCTTGAACTAATTTACTTTCATATGATAGCTCTTCAAATTCGTCTTCAGTTAATTTGAAAACATGTTTTGTATGATAATACATGTATAACCCAGATTGAATTGCTTGTCAGCTATGGGGGGGGGAGAGAAGAAGGGAGGGAGACAATATGGATCATAGAACTTTGGAAAACTTATGTGGAAATTTGTTATTAAAATAAAAAATTTAAAAAACCAAATTCTTGTTCAGAGCTACTATGTGTCTACATGAAGTGTTCTCTCCTCTAAGCAAAATATTCTTAATTCCTTTCACTTATCCCGATGTGGTTGGACTTTTAGGGGGTCCACCATATTCCCCATAGAATATAGCTCTCAGAATAAAATGCAGCACACTATATTTGCTTGGCCTCAGGGCTCAGAACAGCAGGACTCTTCCTTCTCCAGGACTAGACACTATGCTTCTTTTAATGGAGCTTAAAGGATTTGCTTTCTTGGTTTATACTTTCTACAATAAGAATTTCCAAGTCCTCTACCCAAACCCTACTGAGACTACTGTACATATTGGGCCCATGCATGGTTGTTTGCATCTTTTCATTAGAGTTTGAGCTCCTTGAGGGAACTTTTGCCTTTTTCTCTTCAGTGCTTAGCACAGTATCTGGCACACAGTTAATACTTGGTATTTGTTGACTGACTGATTGACCTCACATTGTTGACTCAAATAGAGCTTTTCAATCCATCAACATTTCCAAGTCTTTTTCATACAAGACAGGTTTTGTCCATGCCTGACCCATAATTGCCTCCAGAAGATTTAGAGGTGAAGAAATGGCATCACCAATTCTGTGGTCCATTAGATGCACCAAATTTCCACCAAGCTCCTGGCATAGTATTATTTGTCTCTGGTTGGAGTATCTCTGCCACTGAATGACCTTGGGCAAGTTACTCAGTCTCTGTGTGTTTCCTCTATATAATGAGGGGGTTGGAATAGATGACCACTAAAGTCTTTTCCAACTCTGGGACTTCAGGCCTAGAAAATTTGGTGGTTCTGTGTAAATGGCTGAAAATTGTTGATGACTATCCCTTCTAGTAGCCTGTAGGCTCACCAATTTTCCAAAAATTGGACTTAACTGCCCAAAATGTAGCATTGGCTCTTTCTAAATATCCCACTCAATAGCAGGCCAAGGGACTGTAGAGCAAAGTTCACAGAGCCCATATGGATTCTGTCAATAAACACTACTCACAGACACAGTGTGGGAGCCGGGATGTCCAGATGGGTGTTCCTGTCTCTCGGCTGTAGCAGGTCAGAAGGGAACTTCCTTCAAGAACAAACCCGGCATTGCAAGTGTATTGGATTGTTGTCCCAACAAGAAGCACAGGGTCCGAAATCAAACGAGTTGAATGGTCCACTTCCCCAGGGTCAGTGCAGTACATAACTGAACAAGAAAAAACACAAGACACACAGGTTCTCTCATCCTTTATTGTCCAATCCAACTTGATTCAATTTACTTCCAGAAACAATGAGTAAACACCTACTATGTACCGAAGACTGCCTTATATATTACAACAGCAAAAATGAAATGTTTCTTACCCTCAGGGAGATTACATTTCACTCAATGCATCTTATATGGTCTTATACTATCAGAGAAAAGAAACCAAGTGGACTTTTAAAAGACAGGCGGTATTTCTGCCATTTAGCGCTCCTTTAAGAGTGAATTTTTATCCTTGAGTGAAATTTCAATTGGGTCAAATGGCTCCCAACAATAGACCACAATACCAATTAAGGTAATAAAATGGTCAACTAAAGGGTCATGAAGGATATAGTGACCCTCTTTCCTCTCCTTTTCTCTCCCTCCACCTCCCTCCTTCCTCTGTCTCTGTCTTACTCTTCCCAGCTAAATATAGAACAGAGCTGAGAGAAAGAGATAGACTATGAGTCCTTAGAGTCCCTAGGAATTTTTTTTTCCAGAGGCCCTTTTATCAAAGTATTTTTATAAGTAAATCTCTGAGCTATAATTAAGGAAAGTTGGTGGATGTCTTGGTCCAAGGTGCTGAAATTTCAGGGATGATGACAATATAATCCTAGGGAATATTTCTTCCCCTTGCTTCCTGCCTCATCCTTCCCTCCCCAGTCCTCCAGCAGGGTCAAAACTTCCCCAGTGGTGGCTAAGGTAGAGATGAGCTCCACTCTTCCCACCCCTATCTACTGTGCTGTCTTACCCTCTTACTTCAAGCATGAAAGTTCTTAACTTCTGATACATATGATTTTGTAATGAAAAGAATCTCAAAATTACTTACTTTTGACATACATGTATATGTTCAAGGATTAAATGAGCAATTTACCTATTCATATCTACAGGTGAGGTAGTGTTGTATAGTGAATACAGATTTGTGGTCAGAAAATATCAGGCTTCTCATCTTTCCTCTGACACATATTTGTTGTGTGACCCTGGGCAAGTCATTTAGCATCTCTATGACTTTTGTTTCTCACTAAGATGAGAAGTTTCAGATAAATGATCCAGATATTGACCTTGAACAACAGAGGAAGTTTCTAGACCATATGTTTCCCACAATGATTAAATCATAGGTCTAGACAAAAAAATTAAGAAATACTCACACATGCATGCACATATATGCCAGCAATAATGCTCAAATAAAAGGTCACAAAGGATATTATATCCTTCCTCTTCCTAGATAAGCATAGAGCAGGGGGATGGTGGGGAATAGTGGGCTAGATTTCATATATATATATATATATATATACATATATATGTCTATTGACTTATATACTATGTAATCAAGATATAGTCAGTAACATTTATACATATTCAAGAAGAGATCTTTGCTTTAATTTTTATCATACTAATAAAAATAAAAAATATTTTATGGACTTTTTAGTTTCCCTAGATTTTAAGTGGATTGGGCCTATTAGAAATGATGTCTCTGGTGGAGGATGTCAAATGGGTTCTATCTGGAAAGCCAAAAGTTTCTGAGAAAATGGTGCAGTGTCTGGTTTTCCGCCTACCAGTTAGGCAGGCAGTCAACAAATATTTGTTAAGTGTTATGTGTCTATGTGCTAAATGATCTCCTTCCTACCCCTTCCAATGGCCCACTGGTACACATATTTACATTCTGTCTCAGCATATGGGCTTCTGGAAAGTGGGAAGAGGAGAGAAAGGAGAGAAGAGGAGGAAGAAAGAAAGAGAGAGGAAATGAGCTAGAGACAGATAGAGAGACAAAGAGAGAGTAGTTCAATATATAGAAGAACTTCCTAACAATAAGCATGATCTGAAAGCACAATGGTTGCCTTGATAAGCAGCAAACTTCCTTTCATTGTAGACTTCTAAGCATTAAGTTGGTCAACTACTTTGGGTTTTTAAAAAACCCTTACCTTCTTCTGTCTTAGACTCAATACTGTGTATTGGTTCCAAGGCAGAAGAGTGGTAAGGGATGGGCCAAGAGGGTTAAATGACTTACCCAGGATCACACAGCTGGGAAATGTCTGATGCTAGATTTGAATACAAGACCTTCCATCTCTGGGCCTGGCTATCAACCCACTGAGCCACTCAGCTGCCCTCCCCACCCACTACGGGGGGTATTATAGAGGGATTCCCATTCAGCCAGAAGTTAGACTTTATGAGATATGAGATCTCTTCCAATTCTGATTTCATGAGTACATGCAGTATCCTAAACAGAGAGCCTTTTTCTGTTTCATCTCCCTGCTCAACCTCAGGAAAAAAGGGTTCATTGGTGTCCTACATGAAGGAAGTTTGAATGCTATACCACTAACCTAACTTTCCTATATCTAGACCCTCAAACTCCAAAATAGATTCTAGCTACAACCAGATCCCTTATTGACTCAGAGGAAAACCTGAGATTTCTCTTACTTTTTTCACAAAAAGGAGGATCGCTGCTCCATGTCAGATCCCACTGGCAAGTGAGGGTGTCACTGCCCACGATATCGTAGCCAGGGTCACACTGGTAGGTGATCTTCGCTCCTCTAACCAGCTCTGTGTGAGATGTGGTTTTCCAGCCATTCTGAATCTCAGGCAAATCTAGGCAGGAGTCATTCCTTGACACCTCTTTAAGAGAAAGGAACAAATGATTAACTTCAATCTTCTATATGCCACATCTAATGATAATATTAATAAGACCAGACATTTATAAAGAACTTTAAGGCTTGCTAACTTATTGGAACTTTACCAAAATCCTCATGAAGCCAGCATCACTGGTATCAACATCCTCATTTTCTCTTCCCATGTTACCTTCTTTGCTTTATATGCGTGTTGGCAATACCTACACATATACACTGTTATCTTTTTTAATAGGATACAAGTTCCTTGAAGAGAGAGACCATTTTGCTTCTTTTTTTGTATCTTCAGTGCCTACAGAGTATCTAGAACATTGTAGTGACTTACAGATGTTTGTTGGTTGGTTGATTAAACTGATTAGGGCAATAGACATTCATAGAGATTAAGTGACTTGCCCATGGTTACACAATTAGGAAAAATCAGAGGTAAGAATTTTTTTTCTGGATTGGGGAATCTAGAGGAATTAGAGGAAGGAATATGAATGATAGACCTAAAGAATGAAGGACCGTTAGAGGCCAATCCTCTCATTTTAGGGATGAGGAAACTAAGATGCATGATGTGCTCAGGGTTGCAGAGAAAGTAAAAGTCAGCAGGTGGAATTTGAATCTCTCTTCCAGTTCTCAGAAAGAGCTACTCTTTTTCTCTCTCTCAAAGGCTTTCTAAGTTCCAGCAGTGTGATTTCAGTAGTTTTGCTACACCTCTCTTCCTATGGCTTCATTCTACGCCACATTCCTTCATTTGTTTAATAATTATTAAGTCAATGGATACTAGATAGCATTTATAGAACCCTCTAAGGTTTGTAAAGTAAATTATATCTCTTTTTATCCTCACAATAACCCTAAAAGATAAGTGCCATTTTTATCTTATTTTAGAGATGTGGAAACTGAGACAGAGAACAAGTGACTTGGCCAAGGTCATATAACTAATAAGTATCTGACATCACATTTGAACTCAGGTCTTCCTGATTCCAAGTCCAGTTTTCTAGCCATTGTAGCACTTAGCTCCTCTCTCTATATTTTAGACCTATCTTTATCTGTCCCTATTGCCTCTCCCTTTAGAGTATAAGCTTCTGGAGTGTCAGGACTATTTTGACTTTTTATTCATGCCCTCATTGCTTAACTTAGTGTGTGGAACATAGTAGGTGCTTCATAAATTCTTGTTGATTAATTGATTGAATGAATTGAATTGAATCTTCAGTACTCTACTAGACCTATTATTTCATTAATTTAGAAATTTCTTCCAAGTACCCACATCACAAACTATCCACACCTACCCAAATTGTAGCAATATCATCTATATATTGCTATTAATTTCTGAGGAGTATGTGGGTATGCATGTATATGGGTCCTTCTCAGATTTTCTTGACATAACATGCACACTAATAGAATGTGAAGGATATCCTTGAGTCACTCATTCTTTATTCTAGCCATGAAATTGGTCTCTTTTTTTTTTGATCTATCTATCTATCTATCTATCTATCTATCTATCTATCTATCTATCTGTCTGTCTGTCTGTCTGTCTGTCTGTCTGTCTGTCTGTCTGTCTGTCTATCTATCTATCTATCTATCTATCTATCTATCTATCTATCTATCTATCTGTCTGTCTGTCTGTCTGTCTGTCTATCTGTCTATCTATCTATCTCCATCCATCATCTATCTATCTATCTATCTATCTATCTATCTATCTATCTATCTATCTATCTATCATCTATCTATCTATCTATCTATCTATCTATCTATCTGTCTGTCTGTCTGTCTGTCTATCTGTCTATCTGTCTATCTATCTATCTATCTATCTGTCTGTCTGTCTGTCTATCTGTCTATCTATCTATCTATCTATCTAACTATCTATCTATCTATATAACTATCTATCTGTCTGTCTGTCTGTCTATCTATCTATCTGTCTGTCTATCTGTCTGTCTATCTATCTATCTATCTATCTATCTATCTATCTATCTATCTTTCTATCTATCTATCTATCTATCTATCTATCTATCTATCTATCTATCTATCTATCTATCTGTCGGTCTCTCTATCCTAATATAGAATTATATCATCCTTCATGACGCTTTTCGTGGGTGATTCCTTTTCTATAATGTCTCTTAGCTCTCTCAGCAGACTTTATAGTACTGCCTAAATATGAGTTGTTATTATCAGTGTTAGCATTTCCTAACTTATTACTTAAAACAGAATTCAGTCTTTTTAGTGTAGTCTCCCAACCAGAGCTAAGGAAAGGGGAACTAAGGTCTTCTGATAATTGTCTCTAATTCTATTATCATAATATAGACAACTGGGTTACAGAGTGAATAGGGATTCAGATCTGAAGTCACGAAGATCTGAATTTAAATCCAACCCCAGACACTTAATAGCTGTGTGACCTTGGACCAGTCACTTAACCTCTGTCTCATTTTTCTCATCTGCAAAATGGTGATAATAATTCCACTTAACTCCCAGAGTTGTTGTAAGCATCAAATCCTAGCTTTTGTTGTCACTCTTAGTAGTAGTAGTAAGAGAAAGAGTACTGTACCTCAAATCAGGAAGAAGTGGGTTTGAATCCCACCTCAGATACTTATTTATTTTGTCATCCTAGGCAAGTTACTTTCTCACTCCACACCTTAGTTTTTTCCTCTGTAAAATGAGGAGGTCGGACTCAGTCATAACTCTGAGGTCCCCTACAACTCTAAATCTATGATCTTGCCCTTTATTCTTTTATAAATTCTATCATGTTTCATTTTTTAAAAATCACATTTTTATATATACAAATTTATAAATATATATAGATAGTTTTTTTAAATTATCTTCTGTCTTAGAATCAATACAAGATATTAGTTCAAAGGCAGAAGAGTGGTAAGAGCTAGGCAATGGGGGTCAAGTGACTTGCCCAGGGTCACACAGCTGGGAAGTGTCTGAGGCCAGATTTGAAGCCAGATCTCTTGTCTTTGGGGTTGGCTCTCTATCCACTGAACCACCTAGCTGCCTTTAATAGATCTCATTAGAAACATTTTCTTTATTCATAATGAAATCCCTCCAATTGAGCTCACCTTCTCATTCACCCTGACCTCCTGTTATGTAAGTAACAATCCCATGTGCCACCAGCATAGCTGCCCAGCTCAGAAATGCCCACCATGCAGATTCCATAAAGAGAGCTAATTATGTCATGTAATTAATCTGCGGTCCTTATGTGCTTTTGGGGAGTCGGGGATAGCAGAATGCTGTGGCTCATTTGCTGGAAGTAATTCTAAGACACAAGCAATAGCTTTTTCTGGGATTTTATCATGATTCTAACTGGGAAGAAGCAATCTCTTGGGTGTCTGTGAAGAGAAGGGACAGGGAAATGAAGTCTAAAATGGCTTGATGGGAAAGGGAAGCCCTATTTTTATTCCTCTTTAAAAACTCCAAGAGAATCCTGGATTGGGGTTATAAGGTGTTCACTGTCTGGGTGAAAATGGAGGAATAATTTGGTGAGATGTCTGGAATGGCCTGGATTCTGCTTCTGGGCTCTTTCCTCAATATGGTACCTCACCATGAGTCAATTGTGTTCTTTGGGCCATAGCTTCTCCATTTGGAATAAAGGGACAAGCATTAAAATATAGTGGGAAGAGCACTAAATCTGGAGTCCAAAGACCTGGGTTTTAATCCTAGCCCTACTATTTCCTACCCATGTGACCTCAGACACAGAGCTGTAACTAGGACATTGTGGTAGCCCTGGGATGCTAAATATACATGATACCCAATAAAGATATAGTTTTTCAGCAAGAGGGAAATAACAGACTCAACAAGAATATTTAGTTCAAAGAGAGATCTACCTATAGGCATAGACCAATACCTCTGCTTCCTAGTTATAGCTTTGCTTGGGCAAAGTCATCCTCACTGGGACTCACTTTCCTCCTCTGTAACACAAAGGTGGGCAGCTAGGTGGCTGCGTCTAGAGTCAGGAAGACCTGAGTTCAAATCCAGCACCAGACACTAGCTGCATGACCCTGGGCAAGTCACTTAACCCTGTTTGTCTCAGTTTCCCCATCTGTAAAATGAACTGGAGAAGGAAATGTCTTTGTCAAGAAAATTCCAAATGGGTTCACAAAGAGTCAGATATGACTGAAAAAAAGATGACAACAACAAATATAATATAGTGGACTTGGAGCCTGGAATACCTGGATTTGAATCTCACTTTTGATATATACATATTGGGTAATCTAGGCAGGGTAATATAGATTTAACCTCTCTGGGCCTCATGTTTTCCCATTTATAAAGTGAGGGATTGGTCTGGACAGTCCCTTAGATCCTTTCCAGTTCTCAATTGATGATCCTGAATCTATGACCTCCAAAGTCTAAATCTGGGATTCTTTGAAAAGTCTCCCACCTCCCTTTTGAACAGGCCCCCAAAGTATGGAGCTATCAAATAAGAGAAATAGGTCACTAGCTTTAGTTTTTTGTTGTGTTCTCAGGGTTTAGTACAGTGGTTGGCACACAGCTCCTTTTCAGGTTTTTGGAAAAGAAGCACATCCTCTCCAAGCCCACCAAGCCTGGGGAAATCTGCTTAGTGGGTGGTCTTTGGAGAAGATCTGGGCTTTCCCAAGAGTATAATAAGCCTCATTGGTTGTCAGCTGGTAGGGTCTGCTTCAGGTCTACCCAGAGAGATCTCGGGTGATATCAGACCCTAGAGAACTGTCTCCTGCGGCAGCCTCTCCTCCCAGTGCCCAGGGAAGCCTTACAGCAGTTTCCAAGGTCAGACAGGAGTACTCTGCAGTTTACTCTGAGGGATTAGTGCCTTCTGGCAGCCACCAAGGTGTTCCCCAGAGACATCACTGCCCTTCTGGGTCTCTCCTCTATCTGGTGTTTTGCCTCTGCTATATCATGTGCTTGTTCATTGCAACCCTTGCTTAAAATGCTGCTTTGGCCAAACTGTTTCTCTCTGAGGACCCTGGTTTGTCAATGGCTGAGAACTGACAAATACCCAGAGAACTTACTTTTGCAGTGAGGATATTTTGAACAGGCCCCCAAAGTATGGAGCTATCAAATAAGAGAAATAGGTCA
The DNA here is from genome assembly GCF_027887165.1 of Monodelphis domestica. NCBI lineage: Eukaryota > Metazoa > Chordata > Mammalia > Didelphimorphia > Didelphidae > Monodelphis > Monodelphis domestica. The sequence goes on from NC_077229.1 coordinate 25,816,212, forward strand.
CTAGCTTTAGTTTTTTGTTGTGTTCTCAGGGTTTAGTACAGTGGTTGGCACATAGTATGACATATATCTCTAGTTAGTTTCTCCAATTAGATTGTGATCTCCTTGAGGGCAGAGACTGTCTTTACTTTTCTTTATATCATCATCATTTAGCACAGTGATGGTGAACCTATGGCATAAGTGCCAAAGATGGCACACCAAGATCTCTCTGTGGGCATGCAGCCACCCTCCCCCAGCCCCCAGAGTTCATTACTAGAAAGGCAGAGGGACTCAGGTGGAGCTGCTCCTTTTCCCCTCTCCACCATGCCTGATGACATTTTTTCACATCACCTGCCTCTCTGCCCAGTAGCCCAATGGGAATGCACAGGGGGTAAGGTGGGGTGCTCATAGGTGGCAGAGCCAGAGGAGTGCAGAGAACTTGGGCTACTTCCCTCTCTCTCTCTACACTCACTGAGGACATTCCTCACCTTACCCATCCCTCTTTCCAGCAGTACAATGGGAGCACTTTCTCCCTCCCAGCATGAGGTAAAGGGAGTGGCAGAGTATACCCAGCATGTGGGGGGGGGCATGACATGCAGTGTCTGGGAAGTGGGTGGGCATGGCACTCAGTCTGGGGGGATGGAGTAGAGGCGTAGCCCAGCACTCCATCTCTAAAAGGTTCACCATCACTGGTCTAACACATAGTAAACTTTAAAAAATCAAACCTTTACCGTCTGTCTTAGAATCAATATCAAGTATTGGCTACAAGGCAGAAGAGCAGTAAGGGCTAGTTAAGTGACTTGGCCAAGGTCACTCATCTAGGAAGTATTTGAGATCAGATTTGAAGCCAGGACTTCTCATCTCCACATCTGATTCCCCAACCACTGAGCCACCTAGTTGCCCCTATGGTATTTTAATAAATACTGGCTGATTGAATGAATGACATTTAGCTAGTACTTTTAGTTTTAAAAATATTTTTCTTCACAACTTGTCATGTGTGTCATGTGAAGAGAGGGGAAATACTTTCTCCTTCATGTCACTTTTCAGATGAGGAAGTTGAGGCTCAACAATCACATGATCATCACAATGACTTGTCCAGGATCACATAACAAGTTTCAGTATGAGATCTAAACCCAGATCTCCTGACTCCAAGTCCAACACTCTATCTTCTGTGGTCAATTGTTTCTCCCTGGAAAATTCTGCAGGAGTTCTCCCTCCCCCCTTTCCTTTCCCTCTTGTTTTCCCTTTTCCTTCCCTTTGATCTCTGGTATTCATGCTAGGTAGAAAGCAAGAAACAATAAGGAATTCTTAGGACTAATGGAATCCCAGAAGTATAGACAAGTTGGTATAGGTGGGGACAGTCCCTGGTTAATCTACTCTGATCCTCAACTTCTAGAATAGACTCTAGTATTCAGGGCAGTCCATGAACCCCAGGGTTACCCTGGTATGTCATAAAGCAATCTAGCCCCCTTCAGAAAGGGACATGACTTAGAATTAAGTCCAGGTCACACTCATGTCTGCACTGCCTAATGTTGGCAGAAACAAGAACCACAACCCCCCCAAAATTTTATAGAGGATAGCGGATGAAAGGCTTGATTCAGAGTCAGAAAGGTCTCAATTCAAATCCTGTCTCAGATATTTGCTGCTGGTGTGATCTTGAGCAAGTCAATTACCCTCTGTCTTACTTTCCTCAACTATAAAATAGGGATAATAATATCACCTGCTTCCCAGGATTATTGTGAAGATTGAGTGAAATAATAAAGAGTTATGGTATTTTAATAAATGCTAGCTGACTGAACAACTGACATTTAGCTAGTTCTTTTAGTGTTAAAAAGTATTTTCTTCACAATTTGTGTCAGCTATTATTAGTAGTAAGTATCATGGAGTAGGGAATAGAGTGTTGGTCTCAGAGTCATGAAGTCCTGCATTAGAATTCTGTCTCAGAAACTTGTTGTATAACTAAGGGCAAGAACATTCTCCCTCAAGGCAGCTAGGTGGCATAATATAGACTATGTAGTTCTGTAGTCAGGGAGACCTGGGTTCAAATCTGGTCTCAGATGCTTCCTAGTTGTATGACCCTGGGTAAGTCACTTAACCCTGTTTCCCTAGCTCTTATCTTGTGTCTTAGAGTTGTTACTAAGATGGAAAGTAAGAGTTTTAAAAAATCAAGAAAATTCTCTCCTGATAGTTCCAGTCTCTTCCTTTATAAAATGGCAATAAAACTTTCAGAAAGTATATTGTGAACGGTAAGACACTATCTAAATAGGAAGTATTATTACTGCTTCATAAACAACATAATGATTGAACAATTTTAAAAGTGGTTATTTTCCCCCAATACTGAAATTCACCAGGCATTAGATCATAACTGGCTGACATTTATTTGTTGTTCAGGCATTTCGTAGACATATCCAACTCTTTGTGACCGTATTGGATGTTTTCTTGGCAAAGATACTAGAGCAGTGATGGTGAACCTTTTAGAGACCGAGTGCCAGGCCCCACCTCCAACCCACCCCCAGACCGAATGCCATGCCTCTCCCCCACACCGAGTGCCCACACACAAGGGAGGGAGAAAACACTCCCATTTAGCTGCTGGGTGGAGGGGTGATGTAGTGAGGAATGCCTTCAGTGCATGCAGAGAGGGGGAGAGGAGTGACTCAAACCCACAGAGAGTGGTCTGTGTGCCATCTTTGGCACCTGTGTCATAGGTTCACCATCACCATATTAGAGTGATTTGCTATTTTCTTTTCCAGCTGATTTCATGGATGAGGAAACTGAAGCAAACAGGGTGAAGTGATTTGCCCAGAATCACACAGCTAGTAAGTATCTGAGTCCAGATTGGAGTAGAAGATGAGTCTTCCTAACTCCAGACCCAGCATTCTATCCAGTGTATCACTAACCAATCAACATTATTAATCAATATTAGACAGAGTCTGGAACGCAGCAACAATGAGAATCACTCTTATTCATACAATGCTTCCCCCAAAACAAACTGCAAGAGGTTAAGTGATATATGTATTAATTATCTCCACTCTGTAAATGAGATAAGTGAAGCCTACTAAGATAAAATCATTTGTCCAAGATCACATAGACAATAAACAGTGGTGCCAAGTATGATTCCAAGCCCAGGATTCCTGCCCCTCTGCTGCCTCTGACTACAGTTATACTATGGAACCATGTTGATTTCAATGACAGTCATCTGAGATAGAAAATTCTGTTGACTTAAATAAGCCAAAGAATGAGTTTGAATTAACTATTGATTCTCGAGATTTTTCTGATGGTTGGACTAATCATGTATAGACATGGACCCAAATCTAGACACCATCATGGAAAAAAACAAAACAAAACAAACAAAACAAAACAACCATTGGATTAGGAATCAGACTATGTGGGTTTAATTTCAGACTTTATTCCCTTCTAGCTGTGTGACCTTGGGAAAGTCACTATCTTCTGTTAAAAATATAACACCAAGGGAGGGTGGATTCTAATGTCTCCTCCAACTCTGAAATGAATTGAATAAAGACGCAGGCAACTTTTGTGGGCATTTCAACCAAACAACCACTAATGGCTGCCTTTCTTTACAAGATTTGGTATCACTTACTCTGGGCACCCCTGACAGGGAAGTTGTAAGGGAAGTCCTACCCAGAAAGGCAGCAAATGAAATCCGGAAGAAAAAAAAATATAAAGATCAGCATAATCAGGGAGTAAAGAGGCCCCAGAGAAACATAAACAAGGAGTTCAGACTCAATCGATTGCCATGTTCCTCTCTCCGAGGGGTGGGCAGACCATTGATGAAAATGAATCATGATCACTGAGCTGGAAGAAAGCAAGCAGGGCACAGAGACTCCTTGGTGTGCTGAGAGTTTGGTAGAGGTATCTTTGCTCAGGCCGCATGGGATAATGCATCTTAAGCTGTTTTATTTAGAGGGATTCTTCTTCCTTCACACCAATGAAATACCCAGAAAGACCTGAGACCTAAAGAAGGAATGGAGAGCCCATCTCAACAATGAATTCAGTCAGAATGAGAATTTGTTGAGCACTTACTACATACCAGGCACCAAAGATTGAAAAAAAACCCAAAATAGTCTCTTCTTAGGATCACACAGCTAATGAGTGAATAAGGTGGGATTTGAATCCATGTTTTCCTGACTCCACTGCCCAATCCATCCATCCATTATTATATATGTGTGCCCAGTTCTCTGTATTATATTTCATGGACTTGGTACTCAGTCCATTGTTACATTACCCCTTTTAAAAAACTAGCAAAAACATTCAAAGCTATTTCTCTATAATACTTCTTCCTACCTTCATGAAAGACAGCTCTTTTATCAAAGAAATGCCTTCAGTAAAAAAATAAATCAGGCCACTGGCCATGGCTGAATACGACTGCCTCATTCCACACATGTGGTCCACCATGTTTTCTGGGTGGTTCTTCTAACATTCTCCCTGCTGCTCTTCAGTGGTGACTTCTCACAACACAGAGATCAATACAATGATCAAGGTTTGCTCTAGTCAACAGTCCCAAGGAAGACTGTGTCCAGTGGAAATGACCCATGTGTCCAACAGGGAGGAGTCCAATGGGAAGAATGACTTAATGGAATACACTTACCTATGTAGCTCATGACAAATCCTTGGCCCTTGCCAAAGATGAGGCCAGCGGGATCCGAATGGAACTGGATGGTGAGGTCAGGGCTGGAGGAGTAGAGCTTTTGAGGTCCACTGTTGCCCAGGTACTGGCCGAGAATATGGGACATGACCTCATCCCCATCATAGATGGTCAAGATGTCACTGTTACTCAGGTTTAAGCTGGGAAGGCAAAAGGGAATACATAAAATAAAAGTGTGCTTGTGTGTGTGTGTGTGTGTGTGTGTGTGTGTGTGTGTGTGTGAATGAAAAGCAGGCTCAAGCAAAGATGTAATTGCTTTGAAAACCATTTATTGAATACCTACGAGGCTAAATACTTTGGGGAACTTGTAGGTTAATGGAAGAACAAGATGCAAAAATATTGACTAAAATAATAATAATGTTGTTGTTTAGTTGTTTTTTGGGGGGGTCATGTCTAGCTCTTTGTATCCCCATTTGGGGTTTTCTGGGCAAAGATATTGGAACGGTTTGCTATTTCCTTCTCCAGCTCACTTGATAGATGAAGAAACTGAGGCAAACGGGGTTTGCAAACAGACTTGCTCAGAGTCACATAGCTGGTAAGTATCTGAGGCTGGATTTGAATTCAGGTCCTCCTCAAGTTCATTATACCACTTAGTAGGAGATGGTAAATTCTATAAAAGGGATGCCCAAGCTTGGAGCTGGATTCAATCTATCAATCAGTCAACAATTGTTTGAGAGATTATTATTTGTGAGGTGGTGGTACAGTAGATAGAATGCCATGCCTGGAGTCAGGAGGACCAAATGCTTTCAAAGTGATAGAAACTGGAGCAGCCAGGTAATTCTGTAGATTTAGAGCCAGGCCTAGAGATGGGAGGGTCCTGGGTTCAAATTGGGCTTCAGATACTTCCTAACTGGGTCACCCTGGGCAAGTCACCTAACTTCAGATGCCTAGTCCTTCTGCTTTGGAACAAATACACAGCACTGATTATAGGAAAGAAGGTAAGGGTTTTGTAAAAAAGGAAATGATAGAAACAGTTTCATGTAGTAGGTACACCTGCTTTTTCACTGGGTATGGAATCAGAAATCTAAAACTTGAGGCCAGGTTCAATCACCAACCAGCTGTGTGACCATGGGCAAGAACCATAAAATGAGAACAATAGTACCCTGAAGATTGGATTTGGCTCTCCCCTGATTGTAACAATGAAGGTGCTTAGCTCTTCCTTGATTGTGAAGACTAAATTGTAATCCCCAGTCTATTTTTTAGATTTAATCCCCCAAAATGTAAGCACAGTACTTAAAGTTGAGTGGGAAGCTCTGCCCATGTTACATCTAATCACCAAAGGTGTAAATATCCCACTTAATCAGGAAGTGGGAGGTCTGTGACCCACATGTACAATAGTGGGTAAAGATTTAGAATCGACTAACTGCCTTCTGGGCAGTCCTAGAGCAGAGCAGAACAGAGTGTCAGCTGTAATTGGTAGACGTACAATTAGAGGAAGTGACACAAGAAAAAACGTCTTTTTTAAAAGAAAGAGACAAGGGCCTGAACGGGGTTCTTCTGGGAGTTTAAAAGAGACACAGTTGGAGTGGAGCCTCCAGTAAGAAGCATTCTACTGGAGTGGAGGCTGATAAAGAATCTGCTGATTGAATTGACACGTAGTGAGTGTAAAGACTTCCTTTCCTTGGCCTTTCTGGAGATGTCAGCTTCTGGAAAAGGCCCATTATCTTGAGACTCTTTTCCCTTGGCTGGGGCCTTGGAATTTCTACCTGACTCAGAGGAAGCCAGAGCGCTCTCTCTCTCTCTCTCTCTCTCTCTCTCTCTCTCTCTCTCTCTCTCTCTCTCTCTCTCTGTATCTCCCTCTCTCCTTTTTTTCCTCTTTCTCTCTTCCTTAATATTTTCCCTCTATTGTAAAACAATCTACCATAAATTCCATTCTGACTTCAGCAATTCATTTTTGAAATTTAGTAATTCAATCCCTGGTGACCAATTAAATAGATTCAGTCAAATCATAAATTGAACAGTACGTATCTTCCAGGTTGTTGTGAGGATCAAATGAGATAATATTTGCAGTTCCTAGAACAAGACTATAGGTAGCTAAATGGCTCAGTGGATAAAGCGGTGGGCCTGAAGTCTGGAAGATTCATTTTCATTAGTTCAAATTTAGCCTCAGATACTTACTAGCTGTGTGATCCTAGGCAAGTCATTCAACTCTGTTTGCCTGAGTTTCCTTATTTGTAAAATAATCTGGAGAAGGAGATGGCAAATCACTCCAGTACCTTTGGCAAGAAAATGGGGACCACAAAGAGTGTGACACAACTCAAATGACTGAACAACAAACATCCCCTAAATGTGTATTTCCTTCCTTTCTTGACTTCCTCCTTTTGAAAATGAAGGAGTTGGAGGAGATGGTGATGGTTCATCCCAGTTCTGACATTTTAGTTGCCCCTATTAGTGCTCCATGTTCTGGCTCTTCCTTTCTCTCTTCAAAGGCCCCCTCCAGTTCTGACCTGACATGTTCTAGGTTCTAAGGTTCCTTTCACTTTGGACACAGCATGACCCGTGAGCCTTCCAAGCTCCAATAGTCAGTGTTTGAAACCTTCCTGGTTCTGATAATCCATGCTCTAAGACACCTTCCCTCTGCAATTGGCTCTAATTTTCTGATCTAAAATGTTGATATCCTTGACAAACATACATATACACATCTAGCCCCTCCCCCCCCAATTTTCCAGAAAAAGAAACTGAGGTTTAGGAAAGTTGAGTGAACTCTCCAAGGTCATCCAGGGCATAAATGGCAGAGTCAGGATTTGAACTCAGGTCCCATGAGTCCAAATTCATTAGTCTTTGCATTAAACTAATGGTGAATTGGCACAGGCATCATGTGCCAAAGGGGAAACTTGAATTTAGCTAGTTCTGGATTCTGAAGTCAGGTCTCTACCCACTAAATTATGCTGCTTCTCTAAACTACAGCACTGGGTGTCATTTTAAAAACAATGTTAGATGGCCCATAATATGATTTTCTTTATAGAAGTCCATAGCACAAAAGTCTATAGATTGCTTATTGGATGTGGAACAACTGGGATTTGAACCCGCTCTTCTTATTTCTAAGCCAGAGGTTTTTCTATCTAATATATATCCTGAGGAGAATAGGAATCAATATTGGGGTTGCAGCAGAGTACAGCAGGGAAAACCCACCAGCTCTGGACTCAGATCAGAGATCTTGGGTTCCCAGGCACAGCTCTGCTATTTCCTCCCTATATGACACCCATCTCTTGGCCTCAGATTCCTCCCCTATAAAATGAGTGAGCTGGACTAGATGGCTTCTAAGACTCCTTCCAGCACTAAATCTCTGATCCTAAGTTAAAAGCTCAACGGGACAAACTTCTGCCTCCAAGACCAGTGGACTTTCCACTACCGGAGACAGCCTCAAAAAAAATCAAGCCCCTTTGGGGGTAGAACAAAACAGGACATTTTGGAAATACTCATCAAGAGAGTCCAATTTCTTAAATTAAAAAAAAATCCTCATCTTCTGGCTTAGAATCAATACTAAATACCTTCCAAGGCAAAAGAGCAGTAAGGTATAGGAAATTGAGGTTAAGTGACTTGTCCAGGGTCAACACAGCTAGGAAGTGTCTGAGATCAGATTTAAAACAAGAACCTCCCATCTCTAGGTCTGGCTTTCTATCCCCTGAACCACCTACCTGCCCCCAGCTTCTTAAATTATTTAAATAATTTATTATTAAATTACTAATTACTATTATAATTATTATATTATCAATATATTATATAATATATTATTAAATTATATTAAACTTAATTTTAATTTAATCAATAAATTTAAATAAATTAAATTATTAAATAATTGAATTTTTGAATATTTAATTTCTTAGTATTAAAATTATATAATAATTAAATTATATTAATTTAACAGAATGGATGAATAATACATTACAGTGTAATATATTAAATTTATCCCTTGGTTTTTAAGTAGTTTTTTTCTTTTAATCAGGACAAAATATGGGAATTGGGTAGGATGAAAGAAAGTGATGAAATAAAAAAATCCAAATTTAACAAGGATGGCCTTACCCTCTCTTTACCTTTCCACCTGCCGTCCTAACCAGGCCTGACGTTTCCTGTAAGCCCATTTCTCTAGCCTAGGCCAAACCCAATAAGTCGGTCAGTCAAAAAGCATTTATTAAGTCCCTGCTATGTGCCAGACACTGTGAAAGCCTGAACCCAAACTAACTGTACACATTGGAGAGGCATTTCTATGTTTCGTCAGCAGAGGGCGCTGTTCTCCCAGTTATTTTTAGACTTTCTCCGTTGTCTCCATCTTCCATCTCTATCCCACAAAACACTACCCTGATGCTGAAAAAGGAAAAATCATTATTATTCTCCTTTGGACCCATCCCTCCCCCCACCTGCCCCACTAGCCAGTGAAAGTTAAGTATCCACAGGACAAGCAGAAGAGAATGAGGATCACAAATCGGGCTGGAATTGACCTCAAAGGCTTTCCAGTCAACCTCCCTAGACCCAGAGAAATGAAGAACCTTGTTGGAAGCCTCCTGCATTAGAAAGTACCAGAGCTTGCAATGATTTGAACTCAGGTCTTCTCATTCCTGAATGGGAGCTTTTCCAACCTACCATAGGGCTTGTCAAAGTTGGAGACAACTTTAGCCACAGAGGGATAGATCTGGAAAGCATCTTGGAGCTCAGCTAGCCCAGGGGTTCCTACTCTTATCTTTGCAGGATTTATCATTCTGGTCAAGCCTGGGACCTCAGAAGAATGCATCAAATAAAATTAAATGCATAAAATAAAGCACAGAGGGTTACAAAGGAAACTAATATTGAGATAAAGATGTGATTTGCTTTTTCCCTATCAAATTTGCATCATATTCCCTAGGCTAAAGACTCAAGCTAGTTGAACCCTCTTACTTTAAAGATTGGGAAACTGGGGGCAGTTTGGTAGCACAGTAGATACCCATCAGGCTTGGATTTGGAGAACCTGGGTTCAAAGCTGGCTTCAGATACTTCCTAGTTGTGTGACTTCACCCCCATTGCCTAGCCCTTACCTTTCTTCTGCCTTGGAACCAAAACACAGTATTGATTCCAAGATAGGAGGTAAGAGTTAAAAAAAAATCAAGCTGAGATGATGACTAACGGTTTAAATCTATTCTCTTGTGTTAATGGGAATTTAACATTTTAAAACATAGTAATCAAACATTATAAGATAATAAATAATAATATTTAGTATTTATATAGTACTTTAAGGTTTACAAAGTACTTTTCATATGTTATCCCATTTGTTCCTCACAATTGGTAGGTGCTGCTATTAATCTTATTTTACAGAAGAAGAAATTGAGTCTAAGACTTGCTAAAGTTAAGTGAGTTGCCCAGGGGCACACAACTTGAGTGTCTGAGGAAGGACTGGAACTCAGGTCTTCCTTACTCTTCAGCCAGGACCTTGACTTTCAGTCAGGAAGACCCGAGTCTCAATCCAATCTCCTATGTATACATACTATCTGGGTGACCCTGGACCAGTCAATGGAACAGCACTGAGGTTGTTTCCTCAATGATAAAAGGGAGATAATAAGACCACCTATCTGTCAGGGTTATTGTCAGGAAGAAAGGCTGGGAGTCTTTCAGTGTTAGATAAATGTAGACCCATTGGAAGAACCCTCTGCCTATTCCCTGTTCTAAGACCCTTCCCACCTCTGACATTCCCTATTCTAAGGTTCCTCTCAGCTCTGACACTCCCTGTTCTAAGCCCCCTCCCAGCTTTGACATTCCCTGTTCTAAGCCCCCTCCCAGCTCTGACATCCCCTGTTCTAAGCCCTCTCAGCTCTGACATTCCCTGTTCTAAGGTCCCTCCCACCTCTGACATTCCCTGTTCTAAGCCCCCTCCCAGCTCTGAGATTCCCTGTTCTGTTCCCTCCCAGCTTTGACATTCCCTGTTCTGAGCCCCCTCCCAGCCCTGACATTCCCTGTTCTAAGCTCCCTCCCAGCTTTGACATTCCCATTTCTAAGCCCCCTTCCAGCTCTGACATTTCCTGTTCTAAGCCCCCTTCCAGCCCCGAGGTTCTCTGCTTCCTGGTGCATAAGAAAAGCCATTCTCATGGTTTCCTGAAAAGCTCCTTTCAGCCCTGCAGTCCACTGCACACTCCCCAGTGCCCCACCCCCTTTCTGTAAAGCCGGCTGGCTTTTTTGGATGCTTGGTTTGCAATCTGGAATTGGGTTTCTAGCTTCCCTGCTTCCCTCTCCTTCCACACAGATTTCCCACTTATCACCAAGGAGAAAACTGAATCTGAAATTGACGTCAGACCTAGAAATCCCTTTTCTTTGGGTCTATTTGACCCTGGCTGGGAACGTTTTGATGTGTTATGCTGCAGGAGAGCCAGGAGCGGTTTCATCTCTACGAAAAAGTCCCTGCCAAGAATTGAATCCCCCATCATGCAACTGGGAATGGCTTAAAGAGCACACAAAGCCAGGCACGTTAAACACTTCTTAGCCAGTCCTCATCCTCCTTCTGTCCTGCAGTGTATTAATGATAACCATGAACATCAGGGGCCTGTCAGCCCCAGTTACTGCAGAGGAAGTGCGGTGGCAGGGCTAGGAGACAGCAAACCTAAGTCAGGAATCATTTTGATCTCTCATTGTCATTTTCTTGGTAAAGATACCAGAATGGTTTGTCATTTCCTTTTCCAGCTCATTTGACAGAGAAGGAAACTGAGGCAAATAGGGTGAAGTGGCTTATCCAGAGTAACAAAGCTAAGATACTAAAGTGATTTGTCATTTCCTTCTCCATCTCATTTTATGAATGAGGAAACTGAGTCAAATAGGGTGAAGTGACTTGTCCACAGTCATCTAGAAAGTGTCTGAGTTCAGATTTGAACTCAGGAAGGTGAATCTTGCTGACTTGCCACATCATTGCCACCTAGAGGTGCATTACAGCTTTACAAAAGTAGTAACTAGACGAGCTGAGATTTGAACCCAGATCTTTTCATTCTAAATTTAGCCTCTTTTTTTTTTAGTTTAAACCAGTGTTATCAAAGGATGTAACTTTAAAAAAAAATCTTTTTGAAGAGGGCAGGGAGATTGTTTGATTTGCTGAAGGACGGAAGAATACACCACATAGATTAGAGAAAGGCAAAACTATGCCCTGGCAGCATGGACTTCACTGCTAATTGGGGAGATTAGATCTAGATAAGAGACTTGTGCCAGAGAGAAGCAGAGGGGCTGGAAGGCCATATGGGAAGGGGAGCATTAGCAGCTGGGGTACCAAGGAGGTGTGGGAGCCCCGTCTTAAGGAAACCAGGAAAGCCTGGAACCACCGGTGATAGCAGAGAACAGTCGAGTCCCAGGGAACAGCCAATACCAGGGTCTGAGCTCTTGGAACTGCCACGGGGACATTTGGGTTCTGTCATTCGGGATTCCCAACGTGACATCTAGAAAGCGGATGGTTTCCCACTTTTATCGCTTCCCATCTTATTCTTCTTAAATCAAGGAAAGAAAGAAGCGACTCAATATGGGCTCCTCTAGTTCATCTCGCCCATTCTTCCTGCCTCCACAAATCTGTGGAAAGAATAATGTGCACAGTGCAATCCAAGTAACACTCTCTCTCTCTCTCTCTCTCTCTCTCTCTCTCTCTCTCTCTCTCTCTCTCTCTCTCTCTCTCTCTCTCTCTCTCTCTCTCTCTCTCTCTCTCTCACACACACACACACACACACACACACTCACACGCACGCGCGCGCGCACACCTTTAAAAAGCCTCCCGGCTCTCAGCTAGGGCTGACAACTTGCCATCCCCCCGGGAATGGCCAAACTTCCTCAAAAGGCGTTTCTTGGCTGCCGTGGCACCCCCTGGCACCCGGGGCCATTAACGGAGCCCTCGCTTTAGAATCCGTTTCATCGGACTGCAGAGGCGTCGGAACACTCGGTGCCTGGAGCCGGGTCTACTTGCGAAGGCGGTGTCCCAGCTTCAGGCTGGGCTCCCGCACCCTCCCACAGCTTCTCCGGGAGGCAGCCGGAGCCTGGGGCTGGGCTGGTTCCGAGGGACAGTGGATGAGTAAAGGGTGGGGGTGGAGTCAGGAAGTGCCGAGTGGGAGGCGGATTCCCACCTGGAACTCAATTCTTATCGGGAAGGAAGAATTTTCGCGGATATCTATAGAACACCCAAACAATTCCCTGGAAACTCCCCCAAACAATGGAGGAGGTGATTGGATAGCCTGAACGGGAAGCCAATGGAATTGCTGAAGGTCGGAGCTGGAAGTGACCTTCTGATAAAGAATGTCCGAGCTCGCAGGGGTCCGAGAACACGGAGTGTCCGAGCTGGAAGGGGCCTCCCAATGGAGAATTAGACAGATAGAAGGGGCCTTGGATGGAGAAATGCTAGAGATGAAAGAAATGTTGCAGTTCACCTATTCCCATCCCCCTTTATTACGGAGAAGGAAACTGAGGCTCAGAGGAAAATTAAAATCACTGCGGTTAATAAAAATATTTGATAAGAGCATTAAAAAATTTAAGGAACTTTTTCTCTACCCAAGACAAGCGATTTCCCATAATTCCCACCTTAGGTCCCTGTATTGGCTGTTTCCGATGGCTGGAGTACTCTAAGCCTTTACGGGTGACCCCAAGCTTCCCCGGCTTCCTTTAAGACTAGGTTCCCCCACCACCTACTGCAAGGAGACTCTTCCTTGGTCCCCCTTGCTGCTAGTGAGCACGTCCCTCTTATATGACCTTCCAGCCACTCTGTTTATATCCAGCACATATTTTGTTATCTACATCTAGTCTTCCCAATTACAATGGGAACTCCTTGTGGGCAGGGACTATTTTTGCCTTTCTCTGATATTAGAGAGTCCCTAATTAATTAAAAATAAACCAATAATGGGGGCAGCTGGGTATCTCAGTGGTTTGAGAGCCAGGCCTAGAGATGGGAGGTCCTGGGTTCAAATCTGGCCTCAGACACTTCCCAGCTGTGTGACCCTGGGAAAGTCACTTGACCCCCATTGCCTAGCCCTTATCATTCTTCTGCCTTGGAACCAATACACAGTATTGACTCCAAGATGAACGGTAAGAGTTAAAAAAAAATCAATAATACATTAAAATAAAAAATAAAATATCAATATGTATTTTATGTGCATTATTCCATTTACTTTAAAAATTATCTTTATTTTATTTTAATAAATTTACTTATCAGTTTTCCAAAGTTACATGACTCTTGTGGTCTCCCTCCCCTTTTCCCTTCCCCCACAGGAGTTGACAAGCAATTCCACTGGGTTATACATGTATTATCTAAGTGAGTCCTTAATAAATGCTTATTGACCCACTGGGATGAGAGTTGTTTTTTTTTTTAACCCTCACCTTCCATCTTAGAATCAATACTGTGTATTGGTTCCAAGGTAGAAGAGTGATAAGGGCTAAGCAATGGGGGTTAAGTGACTTTCCCAGGGTCACACAGCTGGGAAGTGTCTGAGGTAAGATTTGAACCCAGGACCTCCTGACTGGCTCTTAATCCACTGAATCTCCCAGCTATCACAGAGATGATGGTTTTAAAGGAGGGACTCTTAACATTTTTTGTACCTCAGACTCCACTGGCAGTGGGTAAAGCCTGTAGCCTCCTTCTCAGACTAATGGTGTTAAAAAAAAACCAAACAAACAACGCAATTGAAGGGAAAGCTTAAGTGCAGTTTGAGGCTGAAGAAAATAAAGAAGTTATTTTTTTCTCAGTTAAGTTTATGCACCTCAAGTCTCCCTGTGGACCCCAACTTAAGAATCTCAATTTTTTTTTAAGCCCTTATCTTCTGTCCTTTGGTTCAAAGGTAGAACAGTAAAGGCTAAACAATGGGGTTAAGTGATTTGCCTAGGGTCACACAGCTAGGAAGTGTCTGAGGTCAAATTTGAACCCAGGACCTCCTATCTCTAGGCCTGGCTCTCAATCCACTGAGCCCCCCAGGTGTCCCCCACATGCCAATTTTAAGAGAGTTCAGTCCAGCCAGTTGGTAAGTGTAGATCAATGCTCCATGGACAACTGGAGGAAGGAGCTCCTGGCATGGCCACATGGCCTGACTGTTATATACACATACCTGGCAGCCACCCGCCCTTTATGGACCTGAGCTCAGTTCTCTGCTGGGGTAATAAAACCATTTTAATAACAAACAACAGGACTAGTGTAATTGCTATCTGTGGAAGCTCTTTCTCTAGTGGCTGTTATTTCTGTTCTGTGCCAAGTTAACTCCAGGCTCTAAAAATTAAGTGCCTTGTCCAAAGACACTTTGGGTCTTTATGTTCTTATATGGCAACCATCATGGCAGCTCAGAGCCCTTCCCCTGGTGCACTGTGAAGGCTAGAGCCAAACAGAGGGGAGGCAACAGCCATTGACTGAAGCTTTCCAGTCTTTGAGAGAAGTCAGAGGACTCTTAGACTGGCAGAGCTGGGAGGAACCTTAGAACAGGGGATGTCAGAGTTAGGAGGATTCTTAGAATAGGGGGGTCAGAGCTGGGAGGAGGCTTAGAACAGAGAGATCAGAGCTGGGAAGATTCTTAGAGCAGGGGATGTCAGAGTTAGGAGGATTCTTAGAACAGGGGATGTCAGAGTTAGGAGGATTCTTAGAATAGGGGGGTCAGAGCTGGGAGGAGGCTTAGAACAGAGAGATCAGAGCTGGGAGGATTCTTAGAGCAGGGGATGCCAGAGTTAGGAGGATTCTTAGAGCAGGGGATGTCAGAGTTAGGAGGATTCTTAGAGCAGGGGATGTCAGAGTTAGGAGGATTCTTAGAGCAGGGGATGTCAGAGTTAGGAGGATTCTTAGAATAGGGGGGTCAGAGCTGGGAGGAGGCTTAGAACAGAGAGATCAGAGCTGGGAAGATTCTTAGAGCAGGGGATGTCAGAGTTAGGAGGATTCTTAGAGCAGGGGATGTCAGAGTTAGTAGGATTCTTAGAATAGAGGGGTCAGAGCTGGGAGGAGGCTTAGAACAGAGAGATCAGAGCTGGGAGGATTCTTAGAGCAGGGGATGCCAGAGTTAGGAGGATTCTTAGAACAGGGGATGTCAGAGTTAGGAGGATTCTTAGAATAGGGGGGTCAGAGCTGGGAGGAGGCTTAGAACAGAGAGATCAGAGCTGGGAAGATTCTTAGAGCAGGGGATGTCAGAGTTAGGAGGATTCTTAGAATAGAGGGGTCAGAGCTGGGAGGAGGCTTAGAACAGAGAGATCAGAGCTGGGAGGATTCTTAGAGCAGGGGATGCCAGAGTTAGGAGGATTCTTAGAGCAGGGGATGTCAGAGTTAGGAGGATTCTTAGAGCAGGGGATGTCAGAGTTAGGAGGATTCTTAGAGCAGGGGATGTCAGAGTTAGGAGGATTCTTAGAGCAGGGGATGTCAGAGTTAGGAGGATTCTTAGAATAGGGGGGTCAGAGCTGGGAGGATTCTTAGAACAGGGAATAGAGACAGATCTGGAAAGTACCCTAGAATAGAGGTCTTTCCCATCAGAAGGGACCTCACAGTTTCTCTAGTCCCATCCCTCATTTTCATAGGATCCTACCTTCATAGATTTAGTGTTGGAAAGGATCTTAGATGTTATGGAGTCCAACCTTTTATTTTGTAGATGAGGAACTGGTGGCTACATGATTTGACCAGGGTCACATAACTATATATATCTGAAGATTTGAACCCAAGTCTTCCTAACTTCAAGTCTGTCACTCTATCCACTACACCACACTGCCTCTCTAGTTTAAAGAAAAGGAAAGTGATTTGTCTATAGGAAAACATCTATTAAACAGGAAATTTGAGACTAGAACCCTCAGATCATAGGATCCTAGTTTTGGGGCTGAAAATGGTACTTAGATACCACTTAGTACACTCTCTCTCTTACTGAGAAGGAAACCAATTCTGGAGAAGGAAAGAGATTGTCTAAGGTCACATAGAGCCAGAATTTGAACCCAGGTCCTCTGGTTCTACATACAACTCTCACCTCTCTGTCCCACTGACCCTAGAGCACACAGGAATAGATCATAATTCAAAAGGTCACTAGGACCTGATTGCTATAGTCTAATACAACTTCAGAAAGAGCTACAAATTCCACCAAAAAAACCCCCAGATCTTTACTGTGTGGGAGTGAAAGTGTCTTTCCTTGTAGCTCTTTTGGGAGACACTTAGTGGAGACTCCCAAAAGGTCTTTGAAGATGGGACAAGGTCTCTTTGTCTTAAACAGGGTGATGGAAACATTTGCTTTATGAGTTAACTAATGAGTCATCCTGCTCTTTCCTTTATTTTATTTTATTTTATTTTATTTTATTTTATTTTATTTTATTTTTTGCCACCAGGAGAAAAAAGAAAGAAAGAAAATTCCTATAGGACAGAAAAAGGTTAGTATTTATCTGGATTTCTAGGCCACAAAGCACATGATAGAGCAGCTATGTAACTAGGGCAGGGCAACTAGGCCCTTGCCCCAGGGCACAGAAATTTAGAACAAACATTTAAAACTCATCCCTCTTTTGAAGCAACCAAGCACAGCAGCTACTTAGTGAGAATAATTAGTTAAAACCAGAAGCTAGCAGATCAGTACATTGTTAATAGCATCCATCTGTGAGGCACTATAGCAACTAATTCACCCTTCTGCTCCACTGCATTTGTCTTAATTACCTCTTGTATTATTAAGTATAGAATTACAAAGTTGCTTTGAGGACTTCGAGCTGTTTGCCCCAGGCACCAACATTGCTAGTTAGAGCTCTGTAAGAGAGATATACAGCTGTTATTCCTGAAGAGAGGGAAGGTTTAATGGACCCCATCCTTCGTTTTGACCCTCCCCAATTCACTTGTGAATATCTGTTTTGTTTTTATTTTTGTTTTACTCCACCTCCCACCATGGACCTTTTACAATTTTAGTTCTTTCAAGGCAGGCAGTGATTGTATTTTGTCTAACTTGCACTTTTAGTGCCTAGCTCAGTGCTTTGTAAATAGTAATTATAGTAATAGCTGACATTTGGTCAAGATAGCTATAGGGCTTATATGTAAATATATATATATATATAAATTTATCTATCTATCTATCTATCTATCTATCTATCTATCTATCCATCCATCTATCCATCCATCCATCCATCCATATGTCCATCCATCCATCCATCCATATGTCCATCCATCCATCCATCCATATGTCCATCCATCCATCCATCCATCCATCCATATGTCCATCCATCCATCCATCCATCCATCCATCCATCCATCCATCCATCTGTCCGTCCATCTTTCTATCCATCCATCCATCCATCCATCCATCCATCCATCCATCCATCCATCGGTCTGTCTGTCCATCTTTCTGTCTAACCATCCATCCATCCATCCATCTAGGCTACCCTATGATGCAGCCCTTCCCATGTGTGCTCTGTCTTCTTATTAAAGGAAACATAGAAACAGCCACTCCTTGGTTGGTCACTACTAGGAATATTTTATCTGACTGAACCCTTGTTAGCCCTGGGAGGTTGGTACTGCCATCCCTATAAGGAAACTAAGGCTGAGAGAGGGCTAGTAAGTGACAGAGTTGGGTCTGAAGTCCAAGTCACCCAACCTCTAAGTAGCAGAAAAGATTCAAACCCAGACCTGTCCTGAATCTAAGGTAATTGGACTCCAGGATAAATTTCATATAGAGCCAAAGGGGATCTTAGAGGCTATCAAGCCCAACCCCTTCAGTTTATAGATGAGGAAATGGAAACAGAGAGAGGTTAAATAACCTGCCCATTATATACAGAGAGCAACTAGCAGGGCAGGATTCAAACTCGGGTCCTCTGACCACCAATTGTCTGCTCGTCCCACTTTGTACCAGGCTGCTTAAGAGCTGAGAAGTGAGATCTGGCTCTCCCAAAGTGCTCTTTCTCAATTTCCCATCATAGGCATTTAGTAAACACTTGTTGGATTATGTCAGCCATTTTTCTTTCTGAAAGCCCCAGCATGCATTTCCTCTGAAAGGGCAGTAGAATTCTCTCATGTCGCCTTGGTGAGCTAACATGCTCCAAGTAACCTGATCCAGACCCCGAAGGCTAGCTGGAAACATCCAGCTGGGCACAAAGAAAGCCTCTTGGCTGGCACTGTGGTGGTGGTGGGGTTCCCTCAGCCTCCCTTGGCTGCTGAGATATAGCAGGCCAGCTCTAAAGTGACTCCCGGATTCTTTCCCTATCATTGAAGTGAATAACTAACAATAGAAAACACTCAGGCAGTGCTGAGGGGCCTGGAGGATAGAATTATTTTTACTATCAAGCCAGAATTGGTTTACTAAATCTGTCAGTGAAGGCCAAGAAAAATAAATTAAGTGCAGCAGGGCTCGAGCCTCCCAGAACCCAAGCGTGAGCCTTTTTTCATGCTGAGTGGACGAAAGGGGGTCTTGGCTCGGATGCCACAGTGGTTAGCAGAGGCCAAGGAGGGTCCTGGGTTGGCAGTCTTCCCCCCCCCCCCCCAGGACCCTGGTTCAGTGAGCTACCTTGTCTGCACAAAGATTCTTGGCTCTGTGGGCTGTGAATGCTCCCCCCACTCTGAGCCCCCCCAGCTCACTTCCTTTTTGCTTCTGAAATTCCACCTCTTCCCTTAGGAAGCTTTCTAGCCTCAGGATCCAGGTGGCAGAGAACCCAGAGGAGGAAAAAGAGCTCCTGCTCTAGAAGCTTAGCCCCACCACTCACCATGTGAGTGATGCTGGACAAGTCATTTGCCCTCTCTGTGATTCAGTTTCCTCTTATGTAAAATGGGAAGATTGGCCTAGATGACTGCTAAGGTCTGCTTGGGGAGAGATATGAAGCCTAAAGACACAAGGACTCATGCAGAGGGTGTAGCAGGGGTCCCATAGGGAGAAGAAAGGGACCTGAAGCCTTTGTTGAGAGTGGGAAAAAGGGAGCAGAAGGAGGCAGAATTGATCTGGTGCACCATCCCCAGAAGCAAGAAAGAACCCTCACACACAGATCCTTATTTTAACTCCTTATTCTGGCCAATCAGTGCCAGCCTTAATTGTTTCTCTTCGCTGAGAGAGTCCAAATTTTATTAGCTCCCTTTCCATTTTGAAGCCCTGGAATAAAATCTGGGGACCCTCCTCATTTTATGGCTTTGACAATGGAGAAAGGAGTGAAGAGGTCTCCATTTAATTACTGGCTTTGCCTCTGACTAGTTGGGGGACCTTTGGTAGAATGCCTCCCCTCTCTGAGCCTCAGTTTACCCATCTAGTAAATGAAAGCTTGGGCTCTAAAATGATGAATCATTCGCTCAATGAGCATTGATTATACATCTATGTTACAGGCCCTCTAGGAGGCCCTGGGCATGGCAATAGAAGTTAGAATGAGGCGTGCATTTTCAGACACCAATCAATAAGAATGTATTAAGTATTTATTAGATGCCAGACACCAGGGATACGAACACAATAGCAATAATAATTGCTAGCATTTATATGGTATTTTACAAATATCTCACTTGATTGTCTCAATAACCTTGTAAGATGGGCATTATCTCCATTTTACAGATGGGGAAATTGAGGCTGAGAAAGGTGCAACGATATGCTCAGGGACACACAGCTAGTAAGTGGCTGAGGCAGGAATGAAACTCCTCTCCTTGAATCCAAGTCAGTGTGCTCCATCCCTGTCCTCAAGAAGTTTACACTCAATTAAATAAACTCCTATTGTGTCTGGTATATAGTATATAGTTATATATATATATATATATGTATATATATGTATACATATATAATCAATGTTTGTTGATTGCTTAGATGATCTCTCAGGTCCTTTCAGATTTAGTGACCCCTCAGATGCACTTGTCCTTGACTTATCTAAAAGAGAAATGGACTTCTATTCCAATGGGACTTTAAGGGGAACAAAACAAGAATCTCGAGAGTTCGGCAGGATTTCAGCCCTGACTCCATGTCCATGGCACATGTTGTCTAGGTGCCATGTTGCCTCTTCCATTTCTGTATTGAAGGTC
Source organism: Monodelphis domestica (assembly GCF_027887165.1). Classification (NCBI taxonomy): domain Eukaryota; kingdom Metazoa; phylum Chordata; class Mammalia; order Didelphimorphia; family Didelphidae; genus Monodelphis; species Monodelphis domestica. The sequence continues at coordinate 25,836,731 of NC_077229.1, forward strand.
AGGCACCGATTGCCATATTTCTTCTTATGTTTGGGCTCTTTTAGAGTGAATCCTGAAGGGCAGCTGGTGGGCAGGAAGCCCTCCAGACATGTGCATCTATCACACTGAGGATCTGTGATCTTGTCACCATGGTAGAGCTGTTGTAACCCAGCTACACTTCCAGAAGCTCATGGTTCCAGAGCATTGCTTTAACTCATCAGAGTGTTTGGAAGAAAGAGCTCTGAGCCCCTAAAGGTGCATCAGAATAGAGGTCCTTTCCCTTTTTAGACAAGTCCAGGACAGGCACATCACTGAGCAGCAGGGAGGGTTGTTGAAACCATCCATGGTCATTAGAGATGAATGGAAGCTTGGAGATCATTTGGACCATCAAGAAACACCTGCTCTACTATCTACCGTATACCATAGTCTTAGAGCTGGTAGGGAGGGATCTTAGGGGCCATCTTGTCTAACCCTCTTGTTTTAAGATGAGGAAACTAAGGCCAAGAAGCACAAGTGATATGCCTAAGGTCATGAAGAGAGAGAGAGTGTCACAAAGAGGATTTCAACCAAAGGTCTTTGACTCTAGAAGCAAGGATCTTTCCACTCCACCATGCATGTTGTTCCCTGTAGGTTGGCATTCGGAGAGATTATGACTTGTAAATTGTTAGAGAACCAGGTTTAGAGTAAAAAAGAATTGAGTTCAAATCCACCTGCAGACACTCACTAACCATGTGACTCTAGGCAAGTCACTTAACCCTATTTGCCTCAGTTTCTTCAGTTGTAAAATGAGCTGGAGAAGGAAATGGCAAACTACTCCAATAACTGCAAAAGCAAACAAACAAATAACCCACAACAATAATAACAACTCCAAAAGGAGTCATGGAGTGTTGGACACAATTAAAAAATGACTCAACCACAACAATAACTTCACACGACTGACTGGATTTGAACCCATGCCTTTCTGTTGCCAAATCCAACATTCTATCCACTCCACCACACTGCCTTTCTCTTACTTGTTTCAATCTATAGAGGCAGGGTTGTGGAGCATATGGAAACCTTAGGATGATGAATCCAATTTAATTCTTACTAGCTTGAGCTAGGTAGCTTAACCTCTCCATTTCTTTAAGACTATAAGTTGCAGAGAGCAGGTGTATGTACGTGCATTGACCCAGAGAGTTTCCTTACTCTGGAGTTCCTATGCCAATGAGGTCACAGGTCTAACCCCTCTCCCAGTTCTCTCACCCAGAATTAAACAGGAGGAGGGTGAGTTGCATGGCTCTTGTCTTGTGAACTGAATAGCCTCAGGCTTCTCCCTTAAACAAAGGCCCACCTTTTAAGGAATAGTTTTAATTGGGTAATATTAAACTGAGTTTGAATACTGGTGTAGGCTAAGGAGAGAGTCACATGGTGAGCAAGGGGTGGCCATCACACATTAAAAACTTGGAAACAAACAGAATCCATAATGGAAAGAAAATGATAAAAGAAATGTATACTTGGGGAAAAAAGATAGGTCCATCATGTGATAAGAGTTGGAGATGGACAGCCAGTTGATGGGCTCCATTAGAATCCTTGCCATGCAAGTCTCCTAACTCCCATTTTCTAGCCCTTAATGCTCTTCATCCATGGAACCAATATGGAGCACTGATTCCAAGATGGGGGATAAGGGTTAAAAAAAAGAAAAGAAGCCTTGCCATGTCAAGAAGAACCTACTAAAGGTCTCCAGAATGATGATGTGGAGGCTGTATGGGTGGTCATGAACGGGTTGCAGTCTACACCACTGGAGTGAGCATCTATCCATATGGATGAACGTACGGATCTATTGGAGTGTTGAAATAAGCCAAGTACTGCTTTGCCAACCTTCAGGTGATACGTAAATTTGACCGATTACTTATGATTTGTGCCCTCTGATTACTGCCCAGAGGGAGCAGGTTTGGGGCTTGGTTAGTTTGTGTTCTCCCTTCTTTTGTCAGTCTTGCTAGTCTGGGAGACTCAGCCCATTCTGCATTGCCCGCTATGGGGGGCTTCATCCACATCCAGGAAATTTGGAAGGATCTAATATTTCAGTTGCCAGCTGTAGCCTGATCTCACCATCTCCTGGAGGCAAACTATGACTGAATGGAGAAATGCTACAAGTTGTGGACTTGTTCTAAATGGGATGTGAATCTGTCAGAGCTATGCACATTTATGGAAAATGAAGACTCATAGACTATCAGGCATGGGAGGGGACTTAGAACAGGGAATTTCAGGTTGGGAGGAGACTTAGAACAGGGGGTGTCAGGGCTGGGAGGGGTCCTGGGATAGGGAAGGTCAGAGCTGGGTTGGGTCTTAGAAGAGGGGATGTCAGATGTAGGAGGATACTTAGAAGAAAGAATATTAGACCTTGAACAGGGATCCTCAGAGCTGGGAGGTGGGACCCTTAGAGCCCAGAACATAGAATGTTAATGTTGTAAAGTGGTAATATTATATTAAAACAAAAATTGATCCTGGCTGGCAGTATATTGATTTAGAAACCCACAAATGAACATTATCTATGTCACAGGATATTTTCATCAAGTTTGCTGAATATTTCTCAATTACATTTTAGTCTTGTTTCTCTAGCAGTTGAGAGTTTTGTAGCTTGACATCTATGTCAAAGTCTGGTTGAATATCAGACCTAGAAAAGCCCTTAAAACATAGAACATCAAAATGATGGTGGGTTTTAGAATATAGAATGTCAGAGCTGAGAGAGGGCTTAGAACATAGAACATAGACTTCTAGAGCTCAGATATTTGAAAACCCCAAACAGAGAACATCAAAATGATGATGAGCTTTAGAATGTAGAATATCAGAGCTGAGACAGAGCTTAGAACATAGACTTTTAGAGCTCAGAGATTTGAAAACCCCAAAACACAGAACATCAAAATGAGTATGAGCTTTAGAATAGAGAATATCAGAACTGAGAGAGAGCTTAGAACATAGACTTCTAGAGCTCAGAGATTTGAAAACCCCAAACACAGAACATCAAAATGATGATGAGCTTTAGAATGTAGAATATCAGAGCTGAGACAGAGCTTAGAACATAGACTTCTAGAGCTCAGAGATTTGAAAACCCCAAACACAGAACTTCAAAATGATGATGAGCTTTAGAATGTGGAATGCAGAACTGAGAGAAAGCTTAGAACATAGAACATAGACTTCTAGAGTTCAAAGATATTTGAAAACCCCAAACACAGTATATTAGGTCAGGAAGCTATTGTAGAATTATAGAATGTCAGAGGTGGCAGAGACCTTAGGGACAATGTGATCTACCACCTTCCCTTCTGATCTTCCATTTTTGCAAAGGAGAAAAATGAAGCCCAGAGAAGGAAATGAACTCATCCAATGTCATCACACAGTGAGGTAAGTGGTTGAACCAGAACTAAAGCCCAGGATTCCTCCTCCCCAGGCCAAGGCTCTTCTGAGATGGCACTGCCCATAGGAGAGGGATCACAGGCTGGGCTTTGCTGAAGTTAGGTCCCAAGGAGTTAGGCTTTGATCAAAAGGATGTGACCACACCAGTGATTCTAGTAAGTATATTCTCAGCTCTTCCAGGAAAATTGGATTAAGCCAGTGTCATACCGAAGGTTGGTTAATTGGGTCTTTGACCTCCAGAGGGAGGAAAGCAGAATTCCTATTTTAGAGTTTCCTTACAGAGACTGGTCTCTGCCACTGAGACATATTTTGCTTTCAAAGTCATACTGGAACCATGGCATGCAGATCCATTTCCCTCCCTTCCCCAGGTTGGAAAGTACGGCAGGTCCTTCTAGGTTGGGAAGACTAAGTAGATGGGTTTTTGGTGGGATCCCATATCTTCTCAATGTGCTAACGAAGAATTCCACTGCTGAGTTTCTGATATTGTGGAAAGGGGCTCTGCTACTTCCCATCTGTGTCACCTTGGGCAAAATAATTTCCCATCTCAGAGGCTCAGTTTCCTTTTCTGCATAATGAAGAGGTCCAACTAGAATGCCACAGTGAAATAATACTGGATGTGAATTCAGAAGTCTTGGATTCAAATCCTGGATCTTTCTTCCAGCTCTAATCTGCAATCTTATGATTTTTACTATGTTTGACCTTGTTATATTACTTCCATTCTCTGGAATTCCTCAGGATCACAGAGTCAGACTGAACAACAACAAAAATGAGGGGGCTAAGTGCAGAATGATTCAAATCTTGATTCTTCCAGTTACTATTTGGGTGATTTGTGAAAAAATCATATCATTTCTTCAGGCTTGGGTTTTCTCATCTGTGAAATGATGGGCCCAGTTCAGATAATATCTAAGCTTGAAACATATGGTCCCAAGATCTCTCAGGTCCCTAAATCGAGGATGTTTGATACCAGTGGAATAAGCCAAGCCCTATCCCTGGTGTCCCACTCTAATCTGAGATCTGGTCTGCAGCCTGCTTGTTTATTTACTTGGCAGGCTCTGGCATCCTTCTCCTTCTCTAGTTTTTTTTTTTTAACCTTCACCTTTCATCTTAGAATCCATACCATGTTTTGGTTCCAAAGAAGAAGAGCAGGAAAGGCTAGGCAATAGGGTTAAGTGACTTGCCCAGGGTCACACAGCTAGGAAGTGTCTGAGACCCAATTTGAACCCAGGACCTCTTATCTCTAGGACTAATTCTCAATCCACTGAGCCACCCAACTGCCCCATTTTGCTATAGTTTTGAAAAAGGAGGCTCAGCCCTTCTAGGAAGCCTTTATCAGTAAATACCACTCAACTGCAGCAATCTTTCAATTTGGTGAGCTCTGATCATCTTAATTTATGGTAAATAGTCAATGATTATTGGTTTATCCTTTTCTTCAAGGTGAAGGTTAAGGAATTAGTGTTAAACATGTAAAACCCAGTGGAATTGCTTGTTGGCTATGAGAAGGGGGTGGGAGGAGGGGAGGGAAAGAACATGAATCATGTGATCATGGGAAAATGTTCTAAATTAATTAAATAAATAAATTTTAAAAAATTAAAAAAAAAAAGGAATTGGGATTAAGTGACTAGTCCAGGCTCATATAGTTAGAAAGTGCCCAAAGTCAGATTTGAATCCAGGACCTCCTATCTGTAGGGCTGGCTCTCAATCCATTGAGCTACCTCCTTGCCCTTCTTCTTTCTTTTTAAAAAGAGGACCAATGACATCATCAGTGATATCTTAACTTCCTCATAAATGGGATTTAACTGAGGCCAAGTTGCACCAAGTTATCAGCCTTACTCTCTCTTCCAGAGTCACTGAAGAAAATCAGGATGGTCTGGGGTGCAGTGGATGACCTTGGCATCTTTGACGTCTGACCATGCTCTCAGTGCTACATGGTGCCTGCTTCAGCTGCCTTCATGGCCATTGGAGAAAATTGTTCTCGTCTGCCCATTCATCAGAGGGAAGCCTTCCCATGATTGGGGTAGATACTCCACTCACTCACTTACATGCCTGGCACTGTGTAAAGGATTTACTGATGATACAAAGAATGGCAAAAGACATATCTTCAAGATGCCCATTTTTCTACTTAAACTGGAAGTTGGATGGGGGTGGTGGTGGCACAGGGGCCATGTCTAATAATAATAACCATCCACATTTATAAAATGCTTTGTCTGTGAAGCTTTTTTATTAAAAATTGTATTGGAATCTCAGAGATGATTGGATCATAAATTCAGATCTGGAAGGGACCTTAAAGGCCATTGTGGCTCACTCCTGGCCCAGGGTCTCATAGTCAGGAAGAGGTTGAGTCAGGATTTGAAATCCAAGTCATTGTGACTCTGAGGCTTTAATCTCTCCAGCCTATTCTGCCATGTTGCTGACTAGGGGTGTAATTATCCCCATTTCATGGGTGATAACACAGGCTTAGAGAGTTGGTAAAGTTGTTAGCAGGACAAGGATTAGAAGCTCAGTTTCCTGACTGTATTTTGTAAATGAGCTGCCCAACATAAGCACCTAACCCAGTGTTGGTGAACATTTTCAAATTCGTGTGCCCAAAATGCAACTTCAAGCTGCCTGTGAGCCCCCTGCATTACCTTAGAGTGGAGAGAGGAAGTGTTTGCTTTGGCAGCTAGACAGAGGGGCAGGGCATGCAAAAAATGTCCTTAGGCACTGGGAAGAGGGGGAATGGAGCAGCTCCCCCCAATGCTGTCCTGGCACACATGCCAATACCTCACCAATGCTGAATTCTAGCCCCTACCTATCATCTATCACAGGGCTTCACTTTGTAGACACGAACTTAACTTTATTACTCTTTGCCTCAAAAATTCTTCTTTGGGGGCAGCTAGGTGACTTAATAGTTTGAAAGTCAGACCTAGAGACAGGAGGTCCTGAATTCAAATTTGGCTTCAGATACTTCCTAATTTCCTAAGCTAATCACTTAACTCCTATTGTGTAGCCAAAGCCCAGTATTGATTTTAAGATGAAAGATGAGGGTTTAAATAAAAATTTCTCTTTTAGAATTTCCATACTATGTGCCAAATCAGTAACATGGTTTTAAAAAATGTATAGTAGACTGTCATTTTGTATAAAGTACCAACTGAAAATATTTATTACATGCTTTGGAAGAAATTGATTACGTATTGAATGTTAACTGTTTGTATAGAGATCTTTAGATGTAATAAAAAAAACCATTCAGTTAAAAAAATAAATGTTTGTTCAATGACTATCAATTGTTAAGCCAAGCCAACGCCAGTTTCCTTGAACATTGTGACAAAGGAATCAAATTCATAGCTAACCTCCCCCAGTAAGTCTTCCAGGATTCACCTTATTCAATTCAATTCAACTGAACAAGTTTTTTTTTTGGTAATTGCTAGCATTTATATGGAGCTGCTAAGTGGCACTACAGTACACAGAGCACTGGGTTTGGAGTCAGGATGACTCAGCTTCCTGAGTTCAAATCCTGCCTCAGACACTACCTAGCTGTGTGACCCTGGGCAATTCATTTAACCCAGTTTGCCTCAGTTTCTTCATCTGTGAAATGACCTGGAGAAGGAAATGGCAAACCACTCCAGTATCTCTGCAAAGAAAACCCCAAAATGAAGTCACAAAGAATTGGATGTGACTGAACAATAACAAAGGCATTTATATAGTATTTAACATTTGTAAAACACTTTACATGTGTTAACTCATTTGATCCTTATAACAATTTTAGGAGGTAGGTATTGCTAGTATCCCCATCTCATAGATAAGGAAACTGAGGCTGAGTGGCTAAGTGAGTTACCCAAGGTTAAAAAGTTAGTACATGTCTGAGGCAGGATCTGAACTCAGATCTTCTTGACTCCAAATGCTCTGTTAAATCATCCCTGCCTATTCTAGGAGCCTCCATCCTATTCTGCTCTAATTACTTCCCAACTCCTCAATTCTCAGCTACTTAGTATTCAGTTCTCAGCTTATTAGTGGGCTCGTTTTTAGTTGGGAGGGTTCTTCCTTTCATTCATTCTTCCTACCAGGCTCTTGGCACAACTGCTAAGCACTGCTGTGGAAAAGACATTTTTTTAAAAGTCCGATCCTCTGTGTATGTACCCTGGGATCTTAATCAACCACCGCATTTATTGAGCACCTACTGTATGCAGAATACTGGTGCTATGATCCAATGGGAAGGTAGAGCTTTAAAGAGACATAGTCACTGCCCTGGTGCAGCTTCAGTCTCACAAGGCTCAAACAAAGGACTTTGGGAACACATGTGCTGGTGCTATTGAGAGACAGAGCTTTGTTTGCTTCTTCATGACTCTCTTTGGGGTTTTCTTGGCAAAGATACTGAAGTAGTTTGCAATTTCCTTTTGCAGCTCATTATTCAGATGAGGAAACAAATAGGATTAAGTGACTTGTCCAGGGTCATCCAGCAATAAGTATCTAAGGCCAGATTTGAACTTGGAAAGATGAGTCTTCCTGACTCCAGGTCTGTGTCACCTAGCTGCCCCAAGAGAACATTCAGTAATGACTTGGGTAAAGCAGTTGGATCATTGTAGTTTCCCATCTGGAGTGTAAACTCCTTGAGGGCAGTGTCCTTTTCGGACATTTTTTGTGGCATGCCTGCCTCTCTTTCCTTCAGCATGTGTCTAGAGGTCAAGGTGTGGGGGTGATCCGAGGGGAGGGGCTCTGTTCAGGAGGCAGAATCTGTTCCTTTTTTCCATCCCACTCAGCTTTCTTTTCCTGCTTGTTCTGACCCCTACGTCCTGGCTGATCTGGCCCTTGTATCTAAAGAACTCTCTCTGAGATCCTTGCAAGGACCCCAGATGCCACTGAGCCCAATTTCACCAGAATATGAATCCTGACAAGTGGTTATCCAGCTTCTGCTTGAGGTCTTTGAGGGAGCATGTGCCCACCATCTTTCAAGATAGTCTGATCCTCTTTTGGACAGCTCTAATTGTTAGTTTGATGGCCACTGGGCCTCAGTTTACCTTTTTGTGATTTCTATTCCTTCTTAGTCCTGCCCTCTGGGGCCAAGCTGAGTGAGTCTAAAATCCCCCTCCAGAAGACAATCCCTCATGTTGTCTTGTCCACCTCTCAGGCCTCTCTGGAGTTTTCTCTTCTCCAGATTAAACATGTTCAGTTCCTTTAGCTGGTCTTCATGTGGCATGGACTTCATGGGTAGGGGACTGTGCCCCTGCCTCGTCTTGGACACTGAGCTTCTCCCAAACTCTCCTAATATCACCCTGGCTCTTTTTGTGGGAATGGAGGTGGGGGAAGTTGGGGTGGGAGGATGGAGGAAGGGACTGGCCAATCAACTTCCTGACAGCTCAATTCACAATTCACAAAGCTCCTTACAGTGTTCTTATATAATCTGCCATCTCCCCACAGCTCCCTACTCTTGATGTAAGAAATTACTATTTTGTTAGCCCAAATGTAAGACGACATTTATTTCTATTCATCTTGGTCTAATATTTTAACTCATCTTTATCCAATATATTAGCTTTCTTCCTTAGTCTAATGAACATTCTATGAACTAAAGTTTTTTTTTCCACCTCTGATACTCTGTTCCAAGATTTCTCCCAGCTCTGACATTCCCTGTTCTAAGGTCCCTCCCACCCCTGACATTCCCTGTTCTAAGGTTCCTCCCAGCTTTGACATTCCCTGTTCTAAGGTTCCTCCCAGCTCTGACATTCCCTGTTCTAAGGTCCCTCCCACCTCTGACATTCCCTGTTCTAAGGTTCCTCCCAGCTCTGACATTCCCTGTTCTAAGGTTCCTCCCACCTCTGACATTCCCTGTTCTAAGGTCCCTCCCACCTCTGACATTCCCTGTTCTAAGGTTCCTCCCACCTTTGACATTCCCTGGTCTAAGGACTCTCCCAGCTCTGACATTCCCTGTTCTAAGTTTCCTCCCACCTCTGACATTCCCTGTTCTAAGCCTCCTCCTGCCTCTGACATTCCTTGCTCTAAGGTTCTTCCCAGCTCTGACATTCCCCATTCAGCTATCTCAAATCTTCCATAGATATTCATGGATCTGGCTTTATGTGGGCAATAGATGTCCACTTTCCCTCAGGTGAGCAAGCCAGAGGGTGAGGAGTTGAGGCTTAGCCGGCATCCAGAGGAAGGCAGGTTCCCCCAGGTTGGGATCTGCTCTAACAAGCTGGGCTCTCAGGGTCCCTCTGGTGTGTGCTGCTTCTTCTCTTCCCCAGCCAACATGAAGGCGGGCCAAGCAATTTCCCAGACTGGCTTTCTCCCTGGGAGCCGGGGTGGCCGGCCAAGTTCTTTGACAGGGAATTGAATGAGCCCGCTGGCTCTGGGGGTGCCGCCTCAGAAACTGACCAGAGCTCATTCAAGCCTGCCATGGCCCGGCTCTCTGAGGTTCTGCCCAGCTTTGGGAGGATTGTGGGAAAGCTTTTCAGGAGTTTCTCCCTTCTTTTCAGCAATAGCTCCCAACAAAACAAAGGCCAATTCAAAGGTTCTCAAAGACTGACATCTTCCCCTTCCCCAGTGCCCTTGGCCTGTGGTATCTGTCAGTCAGTGAATGGGCATTTTACTGATTGCTTTCTGTGTGCTGTGTGTGTGTGTGTGTGTGAGAGAGAGAGAGAGAGAGAGAGAGAGAGAGAGACAGAGAGAGAGACAGAGAGAGACAGAGAGAGAGACAGAGAGAGAGACACACACACAGAGACACACACACAGAGACACAGACAGAGAGAGGGAGAGAGAGAGAGAGGGAGAGGGAGAGAGAGAGAGAGAGAGAGAGAGAGAGAGAGAGAGAGAGAGAGAGAGAGAGAGAGAGAGAGAGAGAGAGGAGAGAAAGAGAGAAAGAGACAAAGACAGACATGGAGAGACAGAGTGACAGAGAGACAGAAGACAAGAGATAAAGACAGAGCTAGAGAATTCAGAGAGACAGAGAAGGGAAGGCCAGGTCTGCTCTTTGGGAGCTGACAAGTGGGGAAAACAGGACAAACAGGCAGGAAGAAGGGGAGGGGGAGGTAATACTTATATAACCAAAAAGAATAAAGGAAATGTGATCAGTTACTTCCCCGCTCAATAAGTTCTATATTGTCTTCCTTCTGCCTTCAGCATCAAATATAGACTCTTGTGTGGTCTTCAAAGTCCTTCCCAAATGAATGCTAGCCTACTTTTTCCAGGCTCCTCTCTCATTATAGCTGTATTGAGCTATCCAAATATACATATGCATCTATAATGTAGATATGGTTACATTACACAGATGTAAGAGACTTACATATGCACGGCCGAGTCCTCTAAGATCAGACCAGACTAGCCTGCCTTCTGCTCTCCATGCGTGACATCAGATAACAGATTTCAAGGCAGAAGAGCTCTTAGAGCAAGGGGTCCATGGACAGATTTCCGGGATACACGAACTTGGATGAGAAGATGCTCATAACGACTAGCATCTATAATACTTGGTGGTTTACAAAAGTGCTTGAAGGTTATCTTATTTGATTCTTATAACAACCATAAGAGGAGGGTGCTAGTGTTATCCCCATTGTACAGATGAAGAAACTAAGGCTGAGATAGGTCAGGGGACTTGTCCCAGAATAGTAAGTATCTGAGGCAGGAATCACTTCCTGATTTCAAACCGTAAGGGATAGAAATGTACCCCACTCAAGAGTAAGTGGGGTATATATGCTTCTGGTGATTAAATCTAAAAATGGGCAGGGAAGAGTTAATTTAATCTTCACAAAATCTAGCGCTTTTTCCACTGTGATAATTTTTTATCTTAAAATTACAAAATTTTTATTTTCACTAACTTCTAACTAAAATTTCCAATCTAATAAATGTGTGTTAAGGTCCTACTATGTGCCAGGCACTATGCTGTTTGGGGGATATGATTAATAAAAAAAAATAGGGTAGTCCCTCAAGGAGCTTATAGTTTAAAAAGGGAAGCCATCGTAGAAAAGGAAGTGAAGTACTAAGTTTTAGTACTTTCATTAATTAAAAAACAATTTTCTGAGAAGGATGTCACAAGCTTTACTAGACTCTTCATAGGGCACATTGTACAAAGGTTTGGACCTTGGAGAGCATGATGATAATTTGAATAATATCAGATTACACATGAGGAAACAGATCCAAGTGACTTGGATAAGGCTACACATTTGATTCCAATTCCTCTGACTCCAAATCCAGCCCCTTTTCCCACTGTGCCATAATTCTCTCCCACAGGAGGAACCCTTCCAATGTGCCTTTGGCCCCTGTGCCTTTACACAAGATTGGAATGTTCTCCCTCCTCACACTTATTTCTAGGAATACTGAGCTCTCTTTAAATCTAGGCTCAGATGCTGCTACTTCTTTCTCAAACCTTTTCTTGATCCTCCCTACGTGTTAGGGTTCTCTTTTCCTGAAATCATTTTATATCTACTTTGTCAATATTTTGAATAGCTTATCTGGGTCTATTTTCTATCATTTTTATCATAAGGAGATGCAATATACATCAGAAGACAGAAATAGGATAAGAGTTTATTCTCATACTTAGGTAACACTATTAGTAATCAAGTAATAGAGAATGAACCCAAACCTGGATCTCTGCAAATTCTAAATCAGGTGCTTTTTTCCACCTACATCAATCAGACCATATACTTCAGTCCTTGAGTGCATGTCTACTCTCCCTGTTGCAAATGGGAAAGAGCTAAGGGGAGGAGACTCTGGAGGTAGCACTCATTTTTCTTGTTGGCATTGGCCTACATCCACTTGGGATGTCTTTTGGAGAGTGGCTTAGAGCTTGAGCATGAACATTTTTGGAAGAAACTTCCTAACAATTAGAGCTGTCAAAAAGTGGATGGATCACAGAGAGAGAGACACAGAGAGAGAGAGGAGGAGAGAGACAGAGAGAGAGGGAGGGAGAGACAGAGAGAGAGGAGAGAGAGAGAGAGAGAAGAGAGAGAGAGAGAGAGAGAGAGAGAGAGAAGAGAGAGAGAGAGAGAGAGAGAGAGGAAGGAGGGAGAGACAGACACACACAGACAGAGATAGAGAGAGGGAAGGGGAGAGAGGGGGGGGAGGGGAGAGATTGAGAGAGAGTGGGTGGTAGGGTTCTTTAATTGAGGCCAGATGATTGGTTCTATATGTAGTAAGGATTTATTTCATATATAGGTTAAAACTGAATGGTCACAGCAGTTCCTTCCTACTCTCAGATTCTGTAGGATCCACCTCCATAGAAAAGTGTTTTCTCATTTGAATTGGCTCTCTCCTTGAGTTCCCATAATTCTCTACCTTGTATTATACTGTAACTTGGGTTTAGAGCATGACTTAATTTGCCTAACATGGATCCTTGTGGATGTGGTAACTTTCTAGAACTGGTTGCTTGCATCTTAAAAGCAGTGACATCAAGCTGTTTACTCTCTCCCCCAGCCCTCCTCTTTTCCTCTCTTCTCCCTCTCTTCACCTCCTTCTCTATCTGTTTCTCTCTCTTTTTGTGTCTCTGTCTCTGTCTCTCTTTCTATCTCTCTCTGTCTCTGTCTCTTCTGTCTCTGTCTCTGTTTCTCTCTGTCTCTCTCTTTTGTGTGTCTCTCTGTCTCTGTCTCAGTTTCTCTGTCTTTCTCTGTCTCTGTTTCCCTCTCTCTCTCTCTCTGTCTGTCTCTGTTTCTCTCTCTCTCTCTGTCTGTCTCTGTTTCTCTCTCTCTCTCTCTCTCTCTGTTTCTCTCTCTGTTCTCTCTCTCTCTCTCTCTCTCTCTCTCTCTCTCTCTCTCTCTCTCTCTCTCTCTCTCTCTCTCTCTCTCTCTCTCTCTCTCTCTCGTCTTTTCTTTTGTATTCCAGTGGAGGTTGTGCCATGGTGACCTTGGATCCAGACTGCAGGTGGGGTGGAGCAACTAGTCATCTCAGCATAAAACCTTGAGAATACAGGACTCCTGAGCCCAGAGGAGTTTGGACTTGGAACTGGGACTGTGTTCTATGCAAACTGAGCTAAGCTAGGAACTTAATGCAGAGACTACTAAAATGGTCTAAGGGAGAGTGGGGAGTATGCCTCCCCTGAACATGGGAAGTATATTGGTATATTTGTGATTATACCCTTGGAAATAAATATATTCTTTATGAAAGCTCCACTGTGTTACAATCCTAATGTGTGTCCATGCTGTATCCTGCCCTCCTACCTCTCAGCAGAATGTAAGCTCCCTGAAGGCAAGACTACACTATTTTTTACTCTGAATCCTCAGAACCTAGTCAATTCCTCCACCCTCTGAATGCATGATGTCATGTCTTGTGCAGAGTAGAAACACACTTAATACTTGTTTGCTTATAGGTAAATTGATAAATGTTTGCCTTGTAAATAAGTGGGATCTTTAGGAATCTCAGAACATTTCTCAATTGTCTGTCAACATTTAGATTAGGGTTAGAAATCAGTGTTCTTTGTGCATAGAACATCAGGTAGGCAGCCAGGATATTTCTTTGCCCAAATGATATTATGTCTCCATATTTGAGGAAATCTGACTTGCAATACAAGAGAACCTCCTATACTAAGAATTAGCAAGG